>NW_026040218.1:2500-47776 GCF_023343835.1 Lagopus muta
TCTCGTCTCGTCTCGTCTCGTCTCGTCTCGTCTCGTCTCGTCTCGTCTCGTCTCGTTTCGTCTCGTTTCATCTCGTTTCACCTCGTTTCGTCTGTTTTCTTTTCTTTTCTTTTCTTTTCTTTTCTTTTCTTTTCTTTTCTTTTCTTTTCTTTTCTTTTCTTTTCTTTTCTTTTCTTTTCTTTTCTTTTCTTTTCTTTTCTTTTCTTTTCTGTTCTTTTCGTTCGTCTCGTCTCGTCTCGTCTCGTCTCGTCTCGTCTCGTCTCGTTCGTCTCGTCTCGTCTCGTCTCGTCTCTTTTCGTCTCGTCTCGTCTCGTCTCGTCTCGTCTCGTCTCGTCTCTTTTCTTTTCGTCTCGTCTCGTCTCGTCTCGTCTCGTCTCGTCTCGTGTCTTTTCGTCTCGTCTCGTCTCGTCTCGTCTCGTCTCGTCTCGTCTCTTTTCTTTTCTTTTCGTCTCGTCTCGTCTCGTCTCGTCTCGTCTCGTCTCGTGTCTTTTCGTCTCGTCTCGTCTCGTCTCGTCTCGTCTCGTCTGGTCTCGTCTCGTCTCTTTTCTTTTCGTCTCGTCTCGTCTCGTCTCGTCTCGTCTCCTCTCGGCTCGGCTCGTCTCGTCTCGTCTCGTCTCGTCTCGTCTCTTTTCTTTTCGTCTCGTCTCGTCTCGTCTCGTCTCGGTCTCGTCTCGTCTCGTCTCGTCTCTTTTCTTTTCGTCTCGTCTCGTCTCGTCTCGTCTCGTCTCGGCTCGGCTCGTCTCGTCTCGTCTCGTCTCGTCTCGTCTCTTTTCTTTCGTCTCGTCTCGTCTCGTCTCGTCTCGTCTCGTCTCGTCTCTTTTCGTCTCGTCTCGTCTCGTCTCGTCTCGTCTCGTCTCGTCTCGTGTCGGCTCGGCTCGTCTCGTCTCGTCTCGGCTCGGCTCTTTTCTTTTCGTCTCGTCTCGTCTCGTCTCGTTCGTCTCGTCTCGTGTCTTTTCGTCTCGTCTCGTCTCGTCTCGTCTCGTCTCGTCTCGTCTCGTCTCTTTTCTTTTCGTCTCGTCTCGTCTCGTCTCGTCTCGTCTCGTCTCGTCTCGTCTCTTTTCTTTTCGTCTCGTCTCGTCTCGTCTCGTCTCGTCTCGTCTCGGCTCGGCTCGTCTCGTCTCGTCTCGTCTCGTCTCGTCTCTTTTCTTTTCGTCTCGTCTCGTCTCGTCTCGTCTCGTCTCTTTTCGTCTCGTCTCGTCTCGTCTCGTCTCGTCTCGTCTCGTCTCGCCTCGTCTCGGCTCGGCTCGGCTCGTCTCGTCTCGTCTCGTCTCGTCTCGTCTCTTTCTTTTCGTCTCGTCTCGTCTCGTCTCGTCTCGTCTCCTCTCGTCTCGTCTCTTTTCTGTTCGTCTCGTCTCGTCTCGTCTCGTCTCGGCTCGGCTCGTCTCGTCTCGTCTCGTCTCGTCTCTTTTCTTTTCTTTTCTTTTCTTTTCGTCTCGTCTGGTCTCGTCTCGTCTCGTCTCGTCTTGTCTCGTCTCGTCTCGTCTCGTCTCATCTCGTCTCGTCTCGTCTCGTCTCGTCTCTTTTCTTTTCGTGTCGTCTCGTCTCGTCTCGTCTCGTCTCGTCTCGTCTCGTCTCGTCTCGTCTCGTCTCTTTTCTTTTCTTTTCGTCTCTTCTCGTCTCGTCTCGTCTCGTCTCGTCTCGTCTCGTCTTGTGTCTTTTCGTCTCGTCTCGTCTCGTCTCGTCTCGTCTCGTCTCGTCTCGTCTCTTTTCTTTTCGTCTCGTCTCGTCTCGTCTCGTCTCGTCTCGTCTCGTCTCGTCTCGTCTCGTCTCGTCTCGTCTCGTCTCGTGTCTTTTCGTCTCGTCTCGTCTCGTCTCGTCTCGTCTCGTCTCGTCTCTTTTCTTTTCGTCTCGTCTCGTCTCGTCTCGTCTCGTCTCGTCTCGTCTCGTGTCTTTTCGTCTCGTCTCGTCTCGTCTCGTCTCGTCTCGTCTCGTCTCGTCTCGTCTCGTCTCGTCTCTTTTCTTTTCGTCTCGTCTCGTTCGTCTCGTCTCGTCTCGTCTCGTCTCGTCTCGTCTCGTCTCGTCTCGTCTCGTCTCGTCTCGTCTCGTCTCGTCTCGGCTCGGCTCGGCTCGTCTCGTCTCGTCTCGTCTCGTCTCGTCTCTTTTCGTCTCGTCTCGTCTCGTCTCGTCTCGTCTCGTCTCGTCTCGTCTCGTGTCTTTTCGTCTCGTCTCGTCTCGTCTCGTCTCGTCTCGTCTCGTCTCTTTTCTTTTTCTCGTCGTCTCTTTCTTTTCGTCTCGTCTCGTCTCGTCTCGTCTCGTCTCGTCTCGTCTCGTCTCGTCTCTTTTGTTTTCGTCTCGTCTCGTCTCGTCTCGTCTCGGCTCGGCTCGGCTCGTCTCGTCTCGTCTCGTCTCGTCTCGTCTCTTTCTTTTCGTCTCGTCTCGTCTCGTCTCGTCTCGTCTCGTCTCGTCTCGTCTCGTGTCTTTTCGTCTCGTCTCGTCTCGTCTCGTCTGTCTCGTCTCGTCTCGTCTCGTCTCGTCTCTTTTCTTTCGTCTCGTCTCGTCTCGTCTCGTCTCGTCTCGTCTCGTGTCTTTTCGTCTCGTCTCGTCTCGTCTCGTCTCGTCTGGTCTCGTCTCGTCTCGTCTCGTCTCGTCTCGTCTCGTCTCGTCTCGTCTCGTGTCTTTTCGTCTCGTCTCGTCTCGTCTCGTCTCGTCTCGTCTCGTCTCGTCTCGTCTCGTCTCGGCTCGGCTCGGCTCGTCTCGTCTCGTCTCGTCTCGTCTCGTCTCTTTTCGTCTCGTCTCGTCTCGTCTCGTCTCGTCTCGTCTCGTCTCGTCTCGGCTCGGCTCGTCTCGTCTCGTCTCGTCTCGTCTCGTCTCTTTTCTTTTCGTCTCGTCTCGTCTCGTCTCGTCTCGTCTCGTCTCGTCTCGTCTCGTCTCGTGTCTTTTCGTCTCGTCTCGTCTCGTCTCGTCTCGTCCTCGTCTCGTCTCGTCTCGTCTCGTCTCGTCTCGTCTCTTTTCTTTTCGTCTCGTCTCGTCTCGTCTCGTCTCGTCTCGTCTAGGCTCGGCTCGTCTCGTCTCGTCTCGTCTCGTCTCGTCTCTTTTCTTTTCGTCTCGTCTCGTCTCGTCTCGTCTCGTCTCGTCTCGTCTCGTCTCTTTTCGTCTCGCCTCGTCTCGTCTCGTCTCGTCTCGTCTCGGCTCGGCTCGTCTCGTCTCGTCTCGTCTCGTCTCTTTTCTTTTCTTTTCTTTTCTTTTCGTCTCGTCTGGTCTGGTCTCGTCTCGTCTCGTCTCGTCTCGTCTCGTCTCGTCTCGTCTCGTCTCTTTTCGTCTCGTCTCGTCTCGTCTCGTCTCGTCTCGGCTCGGCTCGTCTCGTCTCGTCTCGTCTCGTCTCGTCTCTTTTCTTTTCGTCTCGTCTCGTCTCGTCTCTTTTCGTCTCGTCTCGTCTCGTCTCGTCTCGTCTCGTCTCGTCTCGTCTCGGCTCGGCTCGGCTCGTCTCGTCTCGTCTCGTCTCGTCTCTTTTCTTTTCGTCTCGTCTCGTCTCGTCTCGTCTCGTCTCGTCTCGTCTCGTCTCGTCTCGTGTCTTTTCGTCTCGTCTCTTTTCGTCTCGTCTCGTCTCGTCTCGTCTCGTCTCTTTTCTTTTCGTCTCGTCTCGTCTCGTCTCGTCTCGTCTCGTCTCGTCTCGTCTCTTTTCTTTTCGTCTCGTCTCGTCTCGTCTCGTCTCGTCTCGTCTCGTCTCGTCTCGTCTCGTCTCGTCTCGTGTCTTTTCGTCTCGTCTCGTCTCGTCTCGTCTCGTCTCGTCTCGTCTCTTTTCTTTTCGTCTCGTCTCGTCTCGTCTCGTCTCGTCTCGTCTCGTCTCGTGTCTTTTCGTCTCGTCTCGTCTCGTCTCGTCTCGTCTCGTCTCGTCTCGTCTCGTCTCGTCTCGTCTCGTCTCTTTTCTTTTCGTCTCGTCTCGTCTCGTCTCGTCTCGTCTCGGCTCGCTCGTCTCGTCTCGTCTCGTCTCGTCTCGTCTCTTTTCTTTTCGTCTCGTCTCGTCGTCTCGTCTCGTCTCGTCTCGTCTCGTCTCTTTCGTCTGTCTCGTCTCGTCTCGTCTCGTCTCGTCTCGGCTCGGCTCGTCTCGTCTTGTCTCGTCTCTTCTCGTCTCTTTTCTTTTCGTCTCGTCTCGTCTCGTCTCGTCTCGTCTCGTCTCGTCTCGTGTCTTTTCGTCTCGTCTCGTCTCGTCTCGTCTCGTCTCGTCTCGTCTCTTTTCTCTTTCGTCTCGTCTCGTCTCGTCTCGTCTCGTCTCGTCTCGTCTCGTCTCGTCTCTTTTCTTTCGTCTCATCTCGTCTCGTCTCGTCTCGTCTCGTCTCGGCTCGGCTCGTCTCGTCTCGTCTCGTCTCGTCTCGTCTCTTTTCTTTTCGTCTCCTCTCGTCTCGTCTCGTCTCGTCTCTTTTCGTCTCGTCTCGTCTCGTCTCGTCTCGTCTCGTCTCGTCTCGTCTCGCCTCGTCTCGGCTCGGCTCGGCTCGTCTCGTCTCGTCTCGTCTCGTCTCGTCTCTTTTCTTTTCGTCTCGTCTCGTCTCGTCTCGTCTCGTCTCGTCTCGTCTCTTTTCTGTCTTCGTCTCGTCTCGTCGTCTCGTCTCGTCTCTCTCGGCTCGGCTCGTCTCGTCTCGTCTCGTCTCGTCTCTTTCTTTTCTTTTCTTTTCTTTTCGTCTCGTCTGGTCTCGTCTCGTCTCGTCTCGTCTCGTCTCGTCTCGTCTCGTCTCGTCTCATCTCGTCTCGTCTCGTCTCGTCTCGTCTCTTTTCTTTCGTCTCGTCTGGTCTCGTCTCGTCTCGTCTCGTCTCGTCTCGTCTCGTCTCGTCTCGTCTCGTCTCGTCTCTTTCGTCTCGTCTCGTCTCGTCTCGTCTCGGCTCGGCTCGTCTCGTCTCGTCTCGTCTCGTCTCGTCTCTTTTCTTTTCGTCTCGTCTCGTCTCGTCTCTTTTCGTCTCGTCTCGTCTCGTCTCGTCTCGTCTCGTCTCGTCTCGGCTCGGCTCGTCTCGTCTCGTCTCGTCTCGTCTCTTTTCTTTTCGTCTCGTCTCGTCTCGTCTCGTCTCGTCTCGTCTCGTCTCGTGTCTTTTCGTCTCGTCTCTTTCTCGTCTCGTCTCGTCTCGTCTCTTTCTTCGTCTCGTCTCGTCTCTCGTCTCGTCTCGTCTCGTCTCGTCTCGTCTATCTTTTTCTTTTCGTCTCGTCTCGTCTCGTCTCGTCTCGTCTCGTCTCGTCTCGTCTCGTCTCGTCTCGTCTCGTCTCGTCTCGTCTCGTCTCGTGTCTTTCGTCTCGTCTCGTCTCGTCTCGTCTCGTCTCGTCTCGTCTCTTTTCTTTTCGTCTCGTCTCGTCTCGTCTCGTCTCGTCTCGTCTCGTCTCGTCTCGTGTCTTTTCGTCTCGTCTCGTCTCGTCTCGTCTCGTCTCGTCTCGTCTCGTCTCGTCTCGTCTCGTCTCTTTTCTTTCGTCTCGTCTCGTCGTCTCGTCTCGTCTCGGCTCGGCTCGTCTCGTCTCGTCTCGTCTCGTCTCGTCTCTTTCTTTTCGTCTCGTCTCGTCTCGTCTCGTCTCGTCTCGTCTCGTCTCTTTTCGTCTCGTCTCGTCTCGTCTCGTCTCGTCTCGTCTCGTCTCGTCTCGTCTCGGCTCGGCTCGTCTAGTCTTGTCTCGTCTCGTCTCGTCTCTTTTCTTTTCGTCTCGTCTCGTCTCGTCTCGTCTCGTCTCGTCTCGTCTCGTCTCGTGTCTTTTCGTCTCGTCTCGTCTCGTCTCGTCTCGTCTCGTCTCTTTTCTTATCGTCTCGTCTCGTCTCGTCTCGTCTCGTCTCGTCTCGTCTCGTCTCGTCTCGTCTCGTCTCGTCTCTTTTCTTTTCGTCTCGTCTCGTCTGTCTCGTCTCGTCTCGTCTCGGCTCGGCTCGTCTCGTCTCGTCTCGTCTCGTCTCGTCTCTTTTCTTTTCGTCTCGTCTCGTCTCGTCTCGTCTCGTCTCTTTTCGTCTCGTCTCGTCTCGTCTCGTCTCGTCTCGTCTCGTCTCGTCTCGCCTCGTCTCGGCTCGGCTCGCTCGGCTCGTCTCGTCTCGTCTCTCGTCTCGTCTCGTCTCGTCTCTTTTCTTTTCGTCTCGTCTCGTCTCGTCTCGTCTCGTCTCGTCTCGTCTCGTCTCTTTTCTGTTCGTCTCGTCTCGTCTCGTCTCGTCTCGTCTCGTCTCGGCTCGGCTCGTCTCGTCTCGTCTCGTCTCGTCTCTTTTCTTTCTTTTCTTTTCGTCTCGTCTGGTCTCGTCTCGTCTCGTCTCGTCTCGTCTCGTCTCGTCTCGTCTCGTCTCATCTCGTCTCGTCTCGTCTCGTCTCGTCTCTTTTCTTTTCGTCTCGTCGTCTCGTCTCGTCTCGTCTCGGCTCGGCTCGTCTCGTCTCGTCTCGTCTCGTCTCGTCTCTTTTCTTTTCGTCTCGTCTCGTCTCGTCTCTTTTCGTCTCGTCTCGTCTCGTCTCGTCTCGTCTCGTCTCGTCTCGTCTCGGCTCGGCTCGTCTCGTCTCGTCTCGTCTCGTCTCGTCTCTTTTCTTTTCGTCTCGTCTCGTCTCGTCTCGTCTCGTCTCGTCTCGTCTCGTCTCGTCTCGTCTCGAGTCTTTTCGTCTCGTCTCGTCTCGTCTCGTCTCGTCTCGTCTCGTCTCGTCTCGTCTCGTCTCTTTTCTTTTCGTCTCGTCTCGTCTCGGTCTCGTCTCGCTCGTCTCGTCTCGTGTCCTTTTCGTCTCGTCTCGTCTCGTCTCGTCTCGTCTCGTCTCGTCTCTTTTCTTTTCGTCTCGTCTCGTCTCGTCTCGTCTCGTCTCGTCTCGTCTCGTCTCGTCTCGTCTCGTCTCGTCTCGTGTCTTTTCCGTCTCGTCTCGTCTCGTCTCGTCTCGTCTCGTCTCGTCTCGTCTCTTTTCTTTTCGTCTCGTCTCGTCTCGTCTCGTCTCGTCTCGTCTCGTCTCGTCTCGTGTCTTTTCGTCTCGTCTCGTCTCGTCTCGTCTCGTCTCGTCTCGTCTCGTCTCGTCTCTTTTCTTTTCGTCTCGTCTCGTCTCGTCTCGTCTCGTCTCGTCTCGTCTCGTCTCGTCTCTTTTCTTTTCGTCTCGTCTCGTCTCGTCTCGTCTCGTCTCGGCTCGGCTCGTCTCGTCTCGTCTCGTCTCGTCTCGTCTCTTTTCTTTTCGTCTCGTCTCGTCTCGTCTCGTCTCGTCTCTGTCTCGTCTCGTCTCGTGTCTTTTCGTCTCGTCTCGTCTCGTCTCGTCTCGTCTCGTCTCGTCTCGTCTCGTCTCGTCTCGTCTCGTCTCGTCTCGTGTCTTTTCGTCTCGTCTCGTCTCGTCTCGTCTCGTCTCGTCTCTTTTCTTTTCGTCTCGTCTCGTCTCGTCTCGTCTCGTCTCGTGTCTTTTTCGTCTCGTCTCGTCTCGTCTCGTCTCGTCTCGTCTCGTCTCGTCTCGTCTCGTCTCGTCTCGTCTCTTTTCTTTTCGTCTCGTCTCGTCTCGTCTCGTCTCGTCTCGGCTCGGCTCGTCTCGTCTCGTCTCGTCTCGTCTCGTCTTTTCTTTTCGTCTCGTCTCGTCTCGTCTCTTTTCGTCTCGTCTCGTCTCTTTTCGTCTCGTCTCGTCTCGTCTCGTCTCGTCTCGTCTCGTCTCGTCTCGTCTCGGCTCGGCTCGTCTCGTCTCGTCTCGTCTCGTCTCGTCTCTTTTCTTTTCGTCTCGTCTCGTCTCGTCTCGTCTCGTCTCGTCTCGTCTCGTGTCTTTGTCGTCTCGTCTCGTCTCGTCTCGTCTCGTCTCGTCTCTTTTCTTTTCGTCTCGTCTCGTCTCGTCTCGTCTCGTCTCGTCTCGTCTCGTCTCGTCTCGTCTCTTTTCTTTTCGTCTCGTCTCGTCTCGTCTCGTCTCGTCTCGTCTCGGCTCGTCTCGGTCTCGTCTGTCTCGTCTCGTCTCTTTTCTTTTCGTCTCGTCTCGTCTCGTCTCGTCTCGTCTCTTTTCGTCTCGTCTCGTCTCGTCTCGTCTCGTCTCGTCTCGTCTCGTCTCGCCTCGTCTCGGCTCGGCTCGGCTCGGCTCGTCTCGTCTCGTCTCGTCTCGTCTCGTCTCTTTTCTTTTCGTCTCGTCTCGTCTCGTCTCGTCTCGTCTCGTCTCGTCTCGTCTCTTTTCTGTTCGTCTCGTCTCGTCTCGTCTCGTCTCGTCTCGTCTCGGCTCGGCTCGTCTCGTCTCGTCTCGTCTCGTCTCTTTTCTTTTCTTTTCTTTTCGTCTCGTCTGGTCTCGTCTCGTCTCGTCTCGTCTCGTCTCGTCTCGTCTCGTCTCGTCTCATCTCGTCTCGTCTCGTCTCGTCTCGTCTCTTTTCTTTTCGTCTCGTCTCGTCTCGTCTCGTCTCGTCTCGGCTCGGCTCGTCTCGTCTCGTCTCGTCTCGTCTCGTCTCTTTTCTTTTCGTCTCGTCTCGTCTCGTCTCTTTTCGTCTCGTCTCGTCTCGTCTCGTCTCGTCTCGTCTCGTCTCGGCTCGGCTCGTCTCGTCTCGTCTCGTCTCGTCTCGTCTCTTTTCTTTTCGTCTCGTCTCGTCTCGTCTCGTCTCGTCTCGTCTCGTCTCGTCTCGTCTCGTCTCGTGTCTTTTCGTCTCGTCTCGTCTCGTCTCGTCTCGTCTCGTCTCGTCTCGTCTCGTCTCTTTTCTTTTCGTCTCGTCTCGTCTCGTCTCGTCTCGTCTCGTCTCGTCTCGTCTCGTGTCTTTTCGTCTCGTCTCGTCTCGTCTCGTCTCGTCTCGTCTCGTCTCGTCTCGTCTCGTCTCGTCTCTTTTCGTCTCGTCTCGTCTCGTCTCGTCTCGTCTCGTCTCGTCTCGTCTCGTCTCGTCTCGTCTCGTCTCGTGTCTTTTCGTCTCGTCTCGTCTCGTCTCGTCTCGTCTCGTCTCGTCTCTTTTCTTTTCTTTTCGTCTCGTCTCGTCTCGTCTCGTCTCGTCTCGTCTCGGCTCGGCTCGTCTCGTCTCGTCTCGTCTCGTCTCTTTTCTTTTCGTCTCGTCTCGTCTCGTCTCGTCTCGTCTCGTCTCGTCTCGTCTCGTCTCGTCTCTTTTCTTTTCGTCTCGTCTCGTCTCGTCTCGTCTCGTCTCGTCTCGGCTCGGCTCGTCTCGTCTCGTCTCGTCTCGTCTCGTCTCTTTTCTTTTCGTCTCGTCTCGTCTCGTCTCGTCTCGTCTCTTTTCGTCTCGTCTCGTCTCGTCTCGTCTCGTCTCGTCTCGTCTCGTCTCGCCTCGTCTCGGCTCGGCTCGGCTCGGCTCGTCTCGTCTCGTCTCGTCTCGTCTCGTCTCTTTTCTTTTCGTCTCGTCTCGTCTCGTCTCGTCTCGTCTCGTCTCGTCTCGTCTCTTTTCTGTTCGTCTCGTCTCGTCTCGTCTCGTCTCGTCTCGGCTCGGCTCGTCTCGTCTCGTCTCGTCTCGTCTCTTTTCTTTTCTTTTCTTTTCGTCTCGTCTGGTCTCGTCTGGTCTCGTCTCGTCTCGTCTCGTCTCGTCTCGTCTCGTCTCGTCTCATCTCGTCTCGTCTCGTCTCGTCTCGTCTCTTTTCTTTTCGTCTCGTCTCGTCTCGTCTCGTCTCGTCTCGTCTCGGCTCGGCTCGTCTCGTCTCGTCTCGTCTCGTCTCGTCTCTTTTCTTTTCGTCTCGTCTCGTCTCGTCTCTTTTCGTCTCGTCTCGTCTCGTCTCGTCTCGTCTCGTCTCGTCTCGTCTCGGCTCGGCTCGTCTCGTCTCGTCTCGTCTCGTCTCTTTTCTTTTCGTCTCGTCTCGTCTCGTCTCGTCTCGTCTCGTCTCGTCTCGTCTCGTCTCGTCTCGTGTCTTTTCGTCTCGTCTCGTCTCGTCTCGTCTCGTCTCGTCTCGTCTCGTCTCGTCTCGTCTCTTTTCTTTTCGTCTCGTCTCGTCTCGTCTCGTCTCGTCTCGTCTCGTCTCGTCTCGTGTCTTTTCGTCTCGTCTCGTCTCGTCTCGTCTCGTCTCGTCTCGTCTCGTCTCGTCTCGTCTCTTTTCTTTTCGTCTCGTCTCGTCTCGTCTCGTCTCGTCTCGTCTCGTCTCGTCTCGTCTCGTCTCGTCTCGTCTCGTCTCGTGTCTTTTCGTCTCGTCTCGTCTCGTCTCGTCTCGTCTCGTCTCGTCTCGTCTCGTCTCGTCTCGTCTCGTCTCGTCTCTTTTCTTTTCGTCTCGTCTCGTCTCGTCTCGTCTCGTCTCGGCTCGTCTCGTCTCGTCTCGTCTCGTCTCGTCTCGTCTCGTCTCTTTTCTTTTCGTCTCGTCTCGTCTCGTCTCGTCTCGTCTCGTCTCTTTTCGTCTCGTCTCGTCTCGTCTCGTCTCGTCTCGTCTCGTCTCGTCTCGTCTCGGCTCGGCTCGTCTCGTCTCGTCTCGTCTCGTCTCTTTTCTTTTCGTCTCGTCTCGTCTCGTCTCGTCTCGTCTCGTCTCGTCTCGTCTCGTGTCTTTTCGTCTCGTCTCGTCTCGTCTCGTCTCGTCTCGTCTCGTCTCTTTTCTTTTCGTCTCGTCTCGTCTCGTCTCGTCTCGTCTCGTCTCGTCTCGTCTCGTCTCGTCTCGTCTCGTCTCTTTTCTTTTCGTCTCGTCTCGTCTCGTCTCGTCTCGTCTCGTCTCGGCTCGGCTCGTCTCGTCTCGTCTCGTCTCGTCTCGTCTCTTTTCTTTTCGTCTCGTCTCGTCTCGTCTCGTCTCGTCTCTTTTCGTCTCGTCTCGTCTCGTCTCGTCTCGTCTCGTCTCGTCTCGTCTCGCCTCGTCTCGGCTCGGCTCGGCTCGGCTCGTCTCGTCTCGTCTCGTCTCGTCTCGTCTCTTTTCTTTTCGTCTCGTCTCGTCTCGTCTCGTCTCGTCTCGTCTCGTCTCGTCTCTTTTCTGTTCGTCTCGTCTCGTCTCGTCTCGTCTCGTCTCGTCTCGGCTCGGCTCGTCTCGTCTCGTCTCGTCTCGTCTCTTTTCTTTTCTTTTCTTTTCGTCTCGTCTGGTCTCGTCTCGTCTCGTCTCGTCTCGTCTCGTCTCGTCTCGTCTCGTCTCATCTCGTCTCGTCTCGTCTCGTCTCGTCTCTTTTCTTTTCGTCTCGTCTCGTCTCGTCTCGTCTCGTCTCGGCTCGGCTCGTCTCGTCTCGTCTCGTCTCGTCTCGTCTCTTTTCTTTTCGTCTCGTCTCGTCTCGTCTCTTTTCGTCTCGTCTCGTCTCGTCTCGTCTCGTCTCGTCTCGTCTCGTCTCGGCTCGGCTCGTCTCGTCTCGTCTCGTCTCGTCTCGTCTCTTTTCTTTTCTTTTCGTCTCGTCTCGTCTCGTCTCGTCTCGTCTCGTCTCGTCTCGTCTCGTCTCGTGTCTTTTCGTCTCGTCTCGTCTCGTCTCGTCTCGTCTCGTCTCGTCTCGTCTCGTCTCTTTTCTTTTCGTCTCGTCTCGTCTCGTCTCGTCTCGTCTCGTCTCGTCTCGTCTCGTGTCTTTTCGTCTCGTCTCGTCTCGTCTCGTCTCGTCTCGTCTCGTCTCGTCTCGTCTCGTCTCGTCTCTTTTCGTCTCGTCTCGTCTCGTCTCGTCTCGTCTCGTCTCGTCTCGTCTCGTCTCGTCTCGTCTCGTCTCGTGTCTTTTCGTCTCGTCTCGTCTCGTCTCGTCTCGTCTCGTCTCGTCTCTTTTCTTTTCTTTTCGTCTCGTCTCGTCTCGTCTCGTCTCGTCTCGTCTCGGCTCGGCTCGTCTCGTCTCGTCTCGTCTCGTCTCTTTTCTTTTCGTCTCGTCTCGTCTCGTCTCGTCTCGTCTCGTCTCGTCTCGTCTCGTCTCGTCTCTTTTCTTTTCGTCTCGTCTCGTCTCGTCTCGTCTCGTCTCGTCTCGGCTCGGCTCGTCTCGTCTCGTCTCGTCTCGTCTCGTCTCTTTTCTTTTCGTCTCGTCTCGTCTCGTCTCGTCTCGTCTCTTTTCGTCTCGTCTCGTCTCGTCTCGTCTCGTCTCGTCTCGTCTCGTCTCGCCTCGTCTCGGCTCGGCTCGGCTCGGCTCGTCTCGTCTCGTCTCGTCTCGTCTCGTCTCTTTTCTTTTCTTTTCGTCTCGTCTCGTCTCGTCTCGTCTCGTCTCGTCTCGTCTCTTTTCTGTTCGTCTCGTCTCGTCTCGTCTCGTCTCGTCTCGTCTCGGCTCGGCTCGTCTCGTCTCGTCTCGTCTCGTCTCTTTTCTTTTCTTTTCTTTTCGTCTCGTCTGGTCTCGTCTCGTCTCGTCTCGTCTCGTCTCGTCTCGTCTCGTCTCGTCTCGTCTCATCTCGTCTCGTCTCGTCTCGTCTCGTCTCTTTTCTTTTCGTCTCGTCTCGTCTCGTCTCGTCTCGTCTCGGCTCGGCTCGTCTCGTCTCGTCTCGTCTCTTTTCTTTTCGTCTCGTCTCGTCTCGTCTCTTTTCGTCTCGTCTCGTCTCGTCTCGTCTCGTCTCGTCTCGTCTCGTCTCGGCTCGGCTCGTCTCGTCTCGTCTCGTCTCGTCTCGTCTCTTTTCTTTTCGTCTCGTCTCGTCTCGTCTCGTCTCGTCTCGTCTCGTCTCGTCTCGTCTCGTGTCTTTTCGTCTCGTCTCGTCTCGTCTCGTCTCGTCTCGTCTCGTCTCGTCTCGTCTCGTCTCTTTTCTTTTCGTCTCGTCTCGTCTCGTCTCGTCTCGTCTCGTCTCGTCTCGTGTCTTTTCGTCTCGTCTCGTCTCGTCTCGTCTCGTCTCGTCTCGTCTCGTCTCGTCTCGTCTCGTCTCTTTTCTTTTCGTCTCGTCTCGTCTCGTCTCGTCTCGTCTCGTCTCGTCTCGTCTCGTCTCGTCTCGTCTCGTCTCGTCTCGTGTCTTTTCGTCTCGTCTCGTCTCGTCTCGTCTCGTCTCGTCTCGTCTCGTCTCTTTTCTTTTCGTCTCGTCTCGTCTCGTCTCGTCTCGTCTCGTCTCGTCTCGTCTCGTGTCTTTTCGTCTCGTCTCGTCTCGTCTCGTCTCGTCTCGTCTCGTCTCGTCTCTTTTCTTTTCGTCTCGTCTCGTCTCGTCTCGTCTCGGCTCGTCTCGTCTCGTCTCGTCTCGTCTCTTTTCTTTTCGTCTCGTCTCGTCTCGTCTCGTCTCGTCTCGTCTCTTTTCGTCTCGTCTCGTCTCGTCTCGTCTCGTCTCGTCTCGTCTCGTCTCGTCTCGTCTCGTCTCTTTTCGTCTCGTCTCGTCTCGTCTCGTCTCGTCTCTTTTCTTTTCGTCTCGTCTCGTCTTGTCTCGTCTCGTCTCGTCTCGTCTCGTCTCGTCTCGTGTCTTTTCGTCTCGTCTCGTCTCGTCTCGTCTCGTCTCGTCTCGTCTCGTCTCGTCTCGTCTCTTTTCTTTTCGTCTCGTCTCTTTTCTTTTCGTCTCGTCTCGTCTCGTCTCGTCTCGTCTCGTCTCGTCTCGTCTCGTCTCTTTTCTTTTCGTCTCGTCTCGTCTCGTCTCGTCTCGTCTCGGCTCGGCTCGTCTCGTCTCGTCTCGTCTCGTCTCGTCTCTTTTCTTTTCTTTTCGTCTCGTCTCGTCTCGTCTCGTCTCGTCTCGTCTCGTGTCTTTTCGTCTCGTCTCGTCTCGTCTCGTCTCGTCTCGTCTCGTCTCGTCTCGTCTCGTCTCGTCTCGTCTCGTCTCGTCTCGTGTCTTTTCGTCTCGTCTCGTCTCGTCTCGTCTCGTCTCGTCTCGTCTCTTTTCTTTTCGTCTCGTCTCGTCTCGTCTCGTCTCGTCTCGTCTCGTCTCGTCTCGTCTCTTTTCGTCTCGTCTCGTCTCGTCTCGTCTCGTCTCGTCTCGTCTCGTCTCGTCTCGTCTCGTCTCGTCTCTTTTCTTTTCGTCTCGTCTCGTCTCGTCTCGTCTCGTCTCGGCTCGGCTCGTCTCGTCTCGTCTCGTCTCGTCTCGTCTCTTTTCTTTTCGTCTCGTCTCGTCTCGTCTCGTCTCGTCTCGTCTCGTCTCTTTTCGTCTCGTCTCGTCTCGTCTCGTCTCGTCTCGTCTCGTCTCGTCTCGTCTCGGCTCGGCTCGTCTCGTCTCGTCTCGTCTCGTCTCGTCTCTTTTCTTTTCGTCTCGTCTCGTCTCGTCTCGTCTCGTCTCGTCTCGTCTCGTCTCGTGTCTTTTCGTCTCGTCTCGTCTCGTCTCGTCTCGTCTCGTCTCGTCTCTTTTCTTTTCGTCTCGTCTCGTCTCGTCTCGTCTCGTCTCGTCTCGTCTCGTCTCGTCTCGTCTCGTCTCGTCTCTTTTCTTTTCGTCTCGTCTCGTCTCGTCTCGTCTCGTCTCGTCTCGGCTCGGCTCGTCTCGTCTCGTCTCGTCTCGTCTCGTCTCTTTTCTTTTCGTCTCGTCTCGTCTCGTCTCGTCTCGTCTCTTTTCGTCTCGTCTCGTCTCGTCTCGTCTCGTCTCGTCTCGTCTCGTCTCGCCTCGTCTCGGCTCGGCTCGGCTCGGCTCGTCTCGTCTCGTCTCGTCTCGTCTCTTTTCTTTTCGTCTCGTCTCGTCTCGTCTCGTCTCGTCTCGTCTCGTCTCGTCTCTTTTCTGTTCGTCTCGTCTCGTCTCGTCTCGTCTCGTCTCGTCTCGGCTCGGCTCGTCTCGTCTCGTCTCGTCTCGTCTCTTTTCTTTTCTTTTCTTTTCGTCTCGTCTGGTCTCGTCTCGTCTCGTCTCGTCTCGTCTCGTCTCGTCTCGTCTCGTCTCATCTCGTCTCGTCTCGTCTCGTCTCGTCTCTTTTCTTTTCGTCTCGTCTCGTCTCGTCTCGTCTCGTCTCGGCTCGGCTCGTCTCGTCTCGTCTCGTCTCGTCTCGTCTCTTTTCTTTTCGTCTCGTCTCGTCTCGTCTCTTTTCGTCTCGTCTCGTCTCGTCTCGTCTCGTCTCGTCTCGGCTCGGCTCGGCTCGGCTCGTCTCGTCTCGTCTCGTCTCGTCTCGTCTCTTTTCTTTTCGTCTCGTCTCGTCTCGTCTCGTCTCGTCTCGTCTCGTCTCGTCTCGTCTCGTCTCGTGTCTTTTCGTCTCGTCTCGTCTCGTCTCGTCTCGTCTCGTCTCGTCTCGTCTCGTCTCTTTTCTTTTCGTCTCGTCTCGTCTCGTCTCGTCTCGTCTCGTCTCGTCTCGTCTCGTGTCTTTTCGTCTCGTCTCGTCTCGTCTCGTCTCGTCTCGTCTCGTCTCGTCTCGTCTCTTTTCTTTTCGTCTCGTCTCGTCTCGTCTCGTCTCGTCTCGTCTCGTCTCGTCTCGTCTCGTCTCGTCTCGTCTCGTCTCTTTTCTTTTCGTCTCGTCTCGTCTCGTCTCGTCTCGTCTCGGCTCGGCTCGTCTCTTTTCTTTTCGTCTCGTCTCGTCTCGTCTCGTCTCGTCTCGTCTCGTCTCGTGTCTTTTCGTCTCGTCTCGTCTCGTGTCGTCTCGTCTCGTCTCGTCTCGTCTCGTCTCGTCTCTTTTCTTTTCGTCTCGTCTCGTCTCGTCTCGTCTCGGCTCGTCTCGTCTCGTCTCGTCTCGTCTCGTCTCTTTTCTTTTCGTCTCGTCTCGTCTCGTCTCGTCTCGTCTCGTCTCTTTTCGTCTCGTCTCGTCTCGTCTCGTCTCGTCTCGTCTCGTCTCGTCTCGTCTCGTCTCGTCTCTTTTCGTCTCGTCTCGTCTCGTCTCGTCTCGTCTCTTTTCTTTTCGTCTCGTCTCGTCTTGTCTCGTCTCGTCTCGTCTCGTCTCGTCTCGTCTCGTGTCTTTTCGTCTCGTCTCGTCTCGTCTCGTCTCGTCTCGTCTCGTCTCGTCTCGTCTCGTCTCGTCTCGTCTCGTCTCGTCTCGTCTCTTTTCTTTTCGTCTCGTCTCGTCTCGTCTCGTCTCGTCTCGTCTCGTCTCGTCTCGTGTCTTTTCGTCTCGTCTCGTCTCGTCTCGTCTCGTCTCGTCTCGTCTCGTCTCGTCTCTTTTCTTTTCGTCTCGTCTCGTCTCGTCTCGTCTCGTCTCGTCTCGTCTCGTCTCGTCTCGTCTCGTCTCGTCTCGTCTCGTCTCTTTTCTTTTCTTTTCGTCTCGTCTCGTCTCGTCTCGTCTCGGCTCGGCTCGTCTCTTTTCTTTTCGTCTCGTCTCGTCTCGTCTCGTCTCGTCTCGTCTCGTCTCGTGTCTTTTCGTCTCGTCTCGTCTCGTGTCGTCTCGTCTCGTCTCGTCTCGTCTCGTCTCTTTTCTTTTCGTCTCGTCTCGTCTCGTCTCGTCTCGGCTCGTCTCGTCTCGTCTCGTCTCGTCTCGTCTCTTTTCTTTTCGTCTCGTCTCGTCTCGTCTCGTCTCGTCTCGTCTCTTTTCGTCTCGTCTCGTCTCGTCTCGTCTCGTCTCGTCTCGTCTCGTCTCGTCTCGTCTCGTCTCTTTTCGTCTCGTCTCGTCTCGTCTCGTCTCGTCTCTTTTCTTTTCGTCTCGTCTCGTCTTGTCTCGTCTCGTCTCGTCTCGTCTCGTCTCGTCTCGTGTCTTTTCGTCTCGTCTCGTCTCGTCTCGTCTCGTCTCGTCTCGTCTCGTCTCGTCTCGTCTCGTCTCTTTTCTTTTCGTCTCGTCTCTTTTCTTTTCGTCTCGTCTCGTCTCGTCTCGTCTCGTCTCGTCTCGTCTCGTCTCGTCTCTTTTCTTTTCGTCTCGTCTCGTCTCGTCTCGTCTCGTCTCGGCTCGGCTCGTCTCGTCTCGTCTCGTCTCGTCTCGTCTCTTTTCTTTTCGTCTCGTCTCGTCTCGTCTCGTCTCGTCTCGTCTCGTCTCGTCTCGTGTCTTTTCGTCTCGTCTCGTCTCGTCTCGTCTCGTCTCGTCTCGTCTCGTCTCGTCTCTTTTCTTTTCGTCTCGTCTCGTCTCGTCTCGTCTCGTCTCGTCTCGTCTCGTCTCGTGTCTTTTCGTCTCGTCTCGTCTCGTCTCGTCTCGTCTCGTCTCGTCTCGTCTCGTGTCTTTTCGTCTCGTCTCGTCTCGTCTCGTCTCGTCTCGTCTCGTCTCTTTTCTTTTCGTCTCGTCTCGTCTCGTCTCGTCTCGTCTCGTCTCGTCTCGTCTCGTGTCTTTTCGTCTCGTCTCGTCTCGTCTCGTCTCGTCTCGTCTCGTCTCGTGTCTTTTCGTCTCGTCTCGTCTCGTCTCGTCTCGTCTCGTCTCGTCTCTTTTCTTTTCGTCTCGTCTCGTCTCGTCTCGTCTCGTCTCGTCTCGTCTCGTGTCTTTTCGTCTCGTCTCGTCTCGTCTCGTCTCGTCTCGTCTCGTCTCGTCTCGTCTCGTCTCGTCTCGTCTCTTTTCTTTTCGTCTCGTCTCGTCTCGTCTCGTCTCGTCTCGGCTCGGCTCGTCTCGTCTCGTCTCGTCTCGTCTCGTCTCTTTTCTTTTCGTCTCGTCTCGTCTCGTCTCGTCTCGTCTCGTCTCTTTTCGTCTCGTCTCGTCTCGTCTCGTCTCGTCTCGTCTCGTCTCGGCTCGGCTCGGCTCGTCTCGTCTCGTCTCGTCTCGTCTCGTCTCTTTTCTTTTCTTTTCGTCTCGTCTCGTCTCGTCTCGTCTCGTCTCGTCTCGTCTCGTCTCGTGTCTTTTCGTCTCGTCTCGTCTCGTCTCGTCTCGTCTCGTCTCGTCTCGTCTCGTCTCGTCTCTTTTCTTTTCGTCTCGTCTCGTCTCGTCTCGTCTCGTCTCGTCTCGTCTCTTTTCTGTTCGTCTCGTCTCGTCTCGTCTCGTCTCGTCTCGGCTCGGCTCGTCTCGTCTCGTCTCGTCTCGTCTCTTTTCTTTTCTTTTCTTTTCTTTTCGTCTCGTCTGGTCTCGTCTCGTCTCGTCTCGTCTCGTCTCGTCTCGTCTCGTCTCGTCTCATCTCGTCTCGTCTCGTCTCGTCTCGTCTCTTTTCTTTTCGTCTCGTCTCGTCTCGTCTCGTCTCGTCTCGGCTCGGCTCGTCTCGTCCTCGTCTCGTCTCGTCTCTTTTCTTTTCGTCTCGTCTCGTCTCGTCTCTTTTCGTCTCGTCTCGTCTCGTCTCGTCTCGTCTCGTCTCGTCTCGTCTCGTCTCGTCTCGGCTCGTCTCGTCTCGTCTCGTCTCGTCTCGTCTCTTTTCTTTTCGTCTCGTCTCGTCTCGTCTCGTCTCGTCTCGTCTCGTCTCGTCTCGTCTCGTCTCGTGTCTTTTCGTCTCGTCTCGTCTCGTCTCGTCTCGTCTCGTCTCGTCTCTTTTCTTTTCTTTTCTTTTCGTCTCGTCTGGTCTCGTCTCGTCTCGTCTCGTCTCGTCTTGTCTCGTCTCGTCTCGGCTCGGCTCGTCTCGTCTCGTCTCGTCCTCATTTTTCTTTTCGTCTCGTCTCGTCTCGTCTCGTCTCGGCTCGGCTCGTCTCGTCTCGTCTCGTCTCGTCTCGTCTCTTTTCTTCTTCGTCTCGTCTCGTCTCGTCTCGTCTCGTCTCGTCTCGTCTCTTTTCGTCTCGTCTCGTCTCGTCTCGTCTCGTCTCGTCTCGTCTCGTCTCGGCTCGTCTCGTCTCGTCTCGTCTCGTCTCGTCTCTTTTCTTTTTTGTTCGTCTCGTCTCGTCTCGTCTCGTCTCGTCTCGTCTCGTGTCTTTTTCGTCTCGTCTCGTCTCGTCTCGTCTCGTCTCGTCTCGTCTCGTCTTGTCTCTTTTCTTTTCGTCTCGTCTCGTCTCGTCTCGTCTCGTCCTCGTCTCGTCTCGTGTCTTTTCGTCTCGTCTCGTCTCGTCTCGTCTCGTCTCGTCTCGTCCGTCTCGTCTCGTCTCGTGTCTTTTCGTCTCGTCTCGTCTCGTCTCGTCTCGTCTCGTCTCGTCTCTTTATCTTTTCTTTTCGTCTCGTCTCGTCTCGTCTCGTCTCGTCTCGTGTCTTTTCGTCTCGTCTCGTCTCGTCTCGTCTCGTCTCGTCTCGTCTCGTCTTTTTTCTTTTCTTTTCTTTTCTTTTCTTTTCGTCTCGTCTCGTCTCGTCTCGTCTCGTCTCTTTTCTTTCGTCTCGTCTCGTCTCGTCTCGTCTCGTCTCGGCTCGTCTCGTCTCGTCTCGTCTCGTCTCGTCTCGTCTCTTTTCTTTTCGTCTCGTCTCGTCTCGTCTCGTCTCGTCTCGTCTCGTCTCTTTTCTTTTCGTCTCGTCTCGTCTCGTCTCGTCTCGTCTCGTCTCGTCTCGTCCTCGTCTCGTGTCTTTTCGTCTCGTCTCGTCTCGTCTCGTCTCGTCTCGTCTCGTCTCGTCTCGTCTCGTCTCGTCTCGTCTCGTCTCGGCTCGGCTCGTCTCGTCTCGTCTCTTTTCTTTTCTTTCTTTTCGTCTCGTCTGGTCTCGTCTCGTCTCGTCTCGTCTCGTCTCGTCTCGTTTCGTCTCGTCTCGTCTCGTCTCGTCTCGTCTCTTTTCGTCTCGTCTCGTCTCGTCTCGTCTCGTCTCGGCTCGGCTCGTCTCGTCTCGTCTCGTCTCGTCTCGTCTCTTTTCTTTTCGTCTCGTCTCGTCTCGTCTCTTTTCGTCTCGTCTCGTCTCGTCTCGTCTCGTCTCGTCTCGTCTCGTCTCGGCTCGTCTCGTCTCGTCTCGTCTCGTCTCGTCTCTTTTCTTTTCGTCTCGTCTCGTCTCGTCTCGTCTCGTCTCGTCTCGTCTCGTCTCGTCTCGTGTCTTTTCGTCTCGTCTCGTCTCGTCTCGTCTCGTCTCGTCTCGTCTCGTCTCGTTGTCTTTTCGTCTCGTCTCGTCTCGTCTCGTCTCGTCTCGTCTCGTCTCGTCTCGTCTCGTCTCTTTTCTTTTCGTCTCGTCTCGTCTCGTCTCGTCTCTGTCTCGTCTCGTGTCTTTTCGTCTCGTCTCGTCTCGTCTCGTCTCGTCTCGTCTCGTCTCGTCTCGTCTCGTGTCTTTTCGTCCCGTCTCGTCTCGTCTCGTCTCGTCTCGTCTCGTCTCGTCTCGTCTCGTCTCGTCTCCTTTCTTTTCGTCTCGTCTCGTCTCGTCTCGTCTCGTCTCGGCTCGGCTCGCCGCTCGTCTCTCGTCTCGTCTCGTCCTCGTCTCTTCGTCTCGTCTCGTCTCGTCTCGTCTCGTCTCGTCTCGTCTCGTCTCGTCTCGTCTCGTCTCGGCTCGTCTCGTCTCGTCTCGTCTCGTCTCGCTCTTTCGTCTCGTCTCGTCTCGTCTCGTCTCGTCTCGTCTCGTCTCGTCTCGTCTCGTCTCGTCTCGTGTCTTTTCGTCTCGTCTCGTCTCGTCTCGTCTCGTCTCATCTCGTCTCGTCTCGTCTCGTCTCGTCTCTTTTCTTTTCGTCTCGTCTCGTCTCGTCTCGTCTCGTCTCGTCTCGGCTCGTCTCGTCTCGTCTCGTCTCGTCTCTTTTCTTTTCGTCTCGTCGTCGTCTCGTCTCGTCTCGTCTCGTCTCGGCTCGGCTCGTCTCGTCTCGTCTCGTCTCGTCTCGTCTCTTTTCTTTTCGTCTCGTCTCGTCTCGTCTCGTCTCGTCTCGTCTCGTCTCGTCTCTTTTCGTCTCGTCTCGTCTCGTCTCGTCTCGTCTCGTCTCGGCTCGGCTCGTCTCGTCTCGTCTCGTCTCGTCTCTTTTCTTTTCTTTTCTTTTCGTCTCGTCTGTCTCGTCTGGTCTCGTCTGGTCTCGTCTCGTCTCGTCTCGTCTCGTCTCGTCTCGTCTCTCTCTTTTCGTCTCGTCTCGTCTCGTCTCGTCTCGTCTCGTCTCGTCTCGTCTCGGCTCGTCTCGTCTCGTCTCGTCTCGTCTCGTCTCTTTTCTTTCTTTTCGTCTCGTCTCGTCTCTTTTCGTCTCGTCTCGTCTCGTCTCGTCTCGTCTCGTCTCGTCTCGTCTCGTCTCGGCTCGTCTCGTCTCGTCTCGTCTCGTCTCGTCTCTTTTCTTTTCTTTCGTCTCGTCTCGTCTCGTCTCGTCTCGTCTCGTCTCGTCTCGTCTCGTCTCGTGTCTTTTCGTCTCGTCTCGTCTCGTCTCGTCTCGTCTCGTCTCGTCTCGTCTCGTCTCGTGTCTTTTCGTCTCGTCTCGTCTCGTCTCGTCTCGTCTCGTCTCGTCTCGTCTCGTCTCGTCTCTTTTCTTTTCGTCTCGTCTCGTCTCGTCTCGTCTCGTCTCGTCTCGTCTCGTCTCGTCTCGTCTCGTGTCTTTTCGTCTCGGTCTCGTCTCGTCTCGTCTCGTCTCGTCTCGTCTCGTCTCTTTTCTTTCGTCTCGTCTCGTCTCGTCTCGTCTCGTCTCGTCTCGTGTCTTTTCGTCTCGTCTCGTCTCGTCTCGTCTCGTCTCGTCTCGTCTCGTCTCGTCTCGTCTCGTCTCGTCTCTTTTCTTTTCGTCTCGTCTCGTCTCGTCTCGTCTCGGCTCGGCTCGGCTCGTCTCGTCTCGTCTCGTCTCGTCTCGTCTCTTTTCTTTTCGTCTCGTCTCGTCTCGTCTCGTCTCGTCTCGTCTCGTCTCTTTTCGTCTCGTCTCGTCTCGTCTCGTCTCGTCTCGTCTCGTCTCGTCTCGTCTCGTCTCGGCTCGTCTCGTCTCGTCTCGTCTCGTCTCTTTTCTTTTCTTTTCGTCTCGTCTCGTCTCGTCTTCGTCTCGTCTCGTCTCGTGTCTTTCGTCTCGTCTCGTCTCGTCTCGTCTCGTCTCGTCTCGTCTCTTTTCTTTTCGTCTCGTCTCGTCTCGTCTCGTCTCGTCTCGTCTCGTCTCGTCTCGTCTCGTCTCGTCTCTTTCTTTTCGTCTCGTCTCGTCTCGTCTCGTCTCGTCTCGTCTAGGCTCGGCTCGTCTCGTCTCGTCTCGTCTCGTCTCGTCTCTTTTCTTTCGTCTCGTCTCGTCTCGTCTCGTCTCTTTTCGTCTCGTCTCGTCTCGTCTCGTCTCGTCTCGTCTCGTCTCGTCTCGTCTCGGCTCGCTCGGCTCGTCTCGTCTCGTCTCGTCTCGTCTCTTTTCTTTTCGTCTCGTCTCGTCTCGTCTCGTCTCGTCTCGTCTCGTCTCTTTTCTGTTCGTCTCGTCTCGTCTCGTCTCGTCTCGTCTCGGCTCGGCTCGTCTCGTCTCGTCTCGTCTCGTCTCTTTTCTTTTCTTTTCTTTTCGTCTCGTCTGGTCTCCGTCTCGTCTCGTCTCGTCTCGTCTCGTCTCGTCTCATCTCGTCTCATCTCGTCTCGTCTCGTCTCGTCTCGTCTCTTTCTTTTCGTCTCGTCTCGTCTCGTCTCGTCTCGTCTCGGCTCGGCTCGTCTCGTCTCGTCTCGTCTCGTCTCGTCTCTTTTCTTTTCGTCTCGTCTCGTCTCGTCTCTTTTCGTCTCGTCTCGTCTCGTCTCGTCTCTTTTCTTTTCTTTTCGTCTCGTCTCGTCTCGTCTCGTCTCGTCTCGGCTCGTCTCGTCTCGTCTCGTCTCGTCTCGTCTCTTTTCTTTTCGTCTCGTCTCGTCTCGTCTCGTCTCGTCCGTCTCGTCTCGTCTCGTGTCTTTTCGTCTCGTCTCGTCTCGTCTCGTCTCGTCTCGTCTCGTCTCGTCTCGTCTTGTCTCTTTTCTTTTCGTCTCGTCTCGTCTCGTCTCGTCTCGTCTCGTCTCGTCTCGTGTCCTTTTCTCGTCTCGTCTCGTCTCGTCTCGTCCTCGTCTCGTCTCGTCTCGTCTCGTCTCGTCTCGTCTCGTCTCGTCTCGTCTCGTCTCGTCTCGTCTCGTCTCTTTTCTTTTCTTTTCGTCTCGTCTCGTCTCGTCTCGTCTCGTCTCGTCTCGTCTCGTCTCGTGTCTTTTCGTCTCGTCTCGTCTCGTCTCGTCTCGTCTCGTCTCGTCTCGTCTTTTTCTTTTCTTTTCTTTTCGTCTCGTCTCGTCTCGTCTCGTCTCGTCTCGTCTCGTCTCGTCTCGTCTCTTTTCTTTTCGTCTCGTCTCGTCTCGTCTCGTCTCGTCTCGGCTCGTCTCGTCTCGTCTCGTCTCGTCTCGTCTCGTCTCTTTTCTTTTCGTCTCGTCTCGTCTCGTCTCGTCTCGTCTCGTCTCGTCTCGTCTCTTTTCTTTTCGTCTCGTCTCGTCTCGTCTCGTCTCGTCTCGTCTCGTGTCTTTTCGTCTCGTCTCGTCTCGTCTCGTCTCTTTTCGTCTCGTCTCGTCTCGTCTCGTCTCGTCTCGTCTCGTCTCGGCTCGTCTCGTCTCGTCTCGTCTCGTCTCGTCTCTTTTCTTTTCTTTTCTTTTCGTCTCGTCTGGTCTCGTCTCGTCTCGTCTCGTCTCGTCTCGTCTCGTTTCGTCTCGTCTCGTCTCGTCTCGTCTCGTCTCTTTTCGTCTCGTCTCGTCTCGTCTCGTCTCGGCTCGGCTCGGCTCGTCTCGTCTCTGTCTCGTCTCGTCTCGTCTCTTTCTTTTCGTCTCGTCTCGTCTCGTCTCTTTTCGTCTCGTCTCGTCTCGTCTCGTCTCGTCTCGTCTCGTCTAGTTCTCTGGCTCGGCTCGTCTCGTCTCGTCTCGTCTCGTCTCGTCTCTTTTCTTTTCGTCTCGTCTCGTCTCGTCTCGTCTCGTCTCGTCTCGTCTCGTCTCGTCTCGTGTCTTTTCGTCTCGTCTCGTCTTGTCTCGTCTCGTCTCGTCTCGTCTCGTGTCTTTTTCGTCTCGTCTCGTCTCGTCTCGTCTCGTCTCGTCTCGTCTCGTCTCGTCTCTTTTCTTTCGTCTCGTCTCGTCTCGTCTCGTCTCGTCTCGTCTCGTCTCGTGTCTTTTCGTCTCGTCTCGTCTCGTCTCGTCTCGTCTCGTCTCGTCTCGTCTCGTCTCGTCTCGTCTCGTCTCGTGTCTTTTCGTCTCGTCTCGTCTCGTCTCGTCTCGTCTCGTCTCTTTTCTTTTCGTCTCGTCTCGTCTCGTCTCGTCTCGTCTCGGCTCGGCTCGGCTCGTCTCGTCTCGTCTCGTCTCGTCTCTTTTCTTTCGTCTCGTCTCGTCTCGTCTCGTCTCGTCTCGTCTCGTCTCGTCTCTTTTCTTTTCGTCTCGTCTCGTCTCGTCTCGTCTCGTCTCGTCTCGTCTCGTCTCTTTTCGTCTCGTCTCGTCTCGTCTCGTCTCGTCTCGGCTCGGCTCGGCTCGGCTCGTCTCGTCTCGTCTCGTCTCTTTTCTTTTCTTTTCTTTTCGTCTCGTCTGGTCTCGTCTCGTCTCGTCTCGTCTCGTCTCGTCTCGTCTCGTCTCGTCTCGTCTCTTTTCGTCTCGTCTCGTCTCCGTCTCGTCTCGTCTCGGCTCGGCTCGTCTCGTCTCGTCTCGTCTCGTCTCGTCTTTTTCTTTTCTTTTTCGTCTCGTCTCGTCTCTTTTCGTCTCGTCTCGTCTCGTCTCGTCTCGTCTCGTCTCGTCTCGTCTCGTCTCGGCTCGGCTCGTCTCGTCTCGTCTCGTCTCGTCTCCTTTTCTTTTCTTTTCTTTCGTCTCGTCTCGTCTCGTCTCGTCTCGTCTCGTCTCGTCTCGTGTCTTTTCGTCTCGTCTCGTCTCGTCTCGTCTCGTCTCGTCTCGTCTCGTCTCGTCTCGTGTCTTTTCGTCTCGTCTCGTCTCGTCTCGTCTCTTTTCTTTTCGTCTCGTCTCGTCTCGTCTCGTCTCGGCTCGGCTCGGCTCGTCTCGTCTCGTCTCGTCTCGTCTCGTCTCTTTTCTTTTCGTCTCGTCTCGTCCGTCTCGTCTCGTCTCGTCTCGTCTCTTTCGTCTCGTCTCGTCTCGTCTCGTCTCGTCTCGTCTCGTCTCGTCTCGTCTCGTCTCGGCTCGTCTCGTCTCGTCTCGTCTCGTCTCATTTCTTTTCTTTTCGTCTCGTCTCGTCTCGTCTCGTCTCGTCTCGTCTCGTGTCTTTTCGTCTCGTCTCGTCTCGTCTCGTCTCGTCTCGTCTCGTCTCTTTTCTTTTCGTCTCGTCTCGTCTCGTCTCGTCTCGTCTCGTCTCGTCTCGTCTCGTCTCGTCTCTTTTCTTTTCGTCTCGTCTCGTCTCGTCTCGTCTCGTCTCGTCTAGGCTCGGCTCGTCTCGTCTCGTCTCGTCTCGTCTCGTCTCTTTTCTTTTCGTCTCGTCTCGTCTCGTCTCGTCTCGTCTCTTTTCGTCTCGTCTCGTCTCGTCCTCGTCTCGTCTCGTCTCGTCTCGTCTCGTCTCGGCTCGGCTCGGCTCGTCTCGTCTCGTCTCGTCTCGTCTCTTTTCTTTTCGTCTCGTCTCGTCTCGTCTCGTCTCGTCTCGTCTGTCTCGTCTCTTTCTGTTCGTCTCGTCTCGTCTCGTCTCGTCTCGTCTCGCTCGGCTCGTCTCGTCTCGTCTCGTCTCGTCTCTTTTCTTTTCTTTTCTTTTCGTCTCGTCTGGTCTCGTCTCGTCTCGTCTCGTCTCGTCTCGTCTCGTCTCATCTCGTCTCATCTCGTCTCGTCTCGTCTCGTCTCGTCTCTTTTCTTTTCGTCTCGTCTCGTCTCGTCTCGTCTCGTCTCGGCTCGGCTCGTCTCGTCTCGTCTCGTCTCGTCTCGTCTCTTTTCTTTTCGTCTCGTCTCGTCTCGTCTCTTTTCGTCTCGTCTCGTCTCGTCTCGTCTCTTTTCTTTCTTTTCGTCTCGTCTCGTCTCGTCTCGTCTCGTCTCGGCTCGTCTCGTCTCGTCTCGTCTCGTCTCGTCTCTTTTCTTTTCGTCTCGTCTCGTCTCGTCTCGTCTCGTCTCGTCTCGTCTCGTGTCTTTTCGTCTCGTCTCGTCTCGTCTCGTCTCGTCTCGTCTCGTCTCGTCTCGTCTTGTCTCTTTTCTTTTCGTCTCGTCTCGTCTCGTCTCGTCTCGTCTCGTCTCGTGTCTTTTCGTCTCGTCTCGTCTCGTCTCGTCTCGTCTCGTCTCGTCTCGTCTCGTCTCGTGTCTTTTCGTCTCGTCTCGTCTCGTCTCGTGTCGTCTCGTCTCGTCTCTTTTCTTTCTTTTCGTCTCGTCTCGTCTCGTCTCGTCTCGTCTCGTCTCGTCTCGTCTCGTGTCTTTTCGTCTCGTCTCGTCTCGTCTCGTCTCGTCTCGTCTCGTCTCGTCTTTTTTCTTTTCTTTTCTTTTCGTCTCGTCTCGTCTCGTCTCGTCTCGTCTCGTCTCGTCTCGTCTCGTCTCTTTTCTTTTCGTCTCGTCTCGTCTCGTCTCGTCTCGTCTCGGCTCGTCTCGTCTCGTCTCGTCTCGTCTCGTCTCGTCCTCTTTTCTTTCGTCTCGTCTCGTCTCGTCTCGTCTCGTCTCGTCTCGTCTCGTCTCTTTTCTTTTCGTCTCGTCTCGTCTCGTCTCGTCTCGTCTCGTCTCGTGTCTTTTCGTCTCGTCTCGTCTCGTCTCGTCTCGTCTCTTTTCGTCTCGTCTCGTCTCGTCTCGTCTCGTCTCGTCTCGTCTCGGCTCGTCTCGTCTCGTCTCCGTCTCGTCTCGTCTCTTTTCTTTTCTTTTCTTTTCGTCTCGTCTGGTCTCGTCTCGTCTCGTCTCGTCTCGTCTCGTCTCGTTTCGTCTCGTCTTCTCGTCTCGTCTCGTCTCGTCTTTTCGTCTCGTCTCGTCTCGTCTCGTCTCGGCTCGGCTCGGCTCGTCTCGTCTCGTCTCGTCTCGTCTCGTCTCTTTTCTTTCGTCTCGTCTCGTCTCGTCTCTTTTCGTCTCGTCTCGTCTCGTCTCGTCTCGTCTCGTCTCGTCTCGGCTCGTCTCGTCTCGTCTCGTCTCGTCTCGTCTCTTTTCTTTTCGTCTCGTCTCGTCTCGTCTCGTCTCGTCTCGTCTCGTCTCGTCTCGTCTCGTGTCTTTTCGTCTCGTCTCGTCTTGTCTCGTCTCGTCTCGTCTCGTCTCGTGTCTTTTCGTCTCGTCTCGTCTCGTCTCGTCTCGTCTCTTTTCTTTTCGTCTCGTCTCGTCTCGTCTCGTCTCGTCTCGTCTCGTCTCGTGTCTTTTCGTCTCGTCTCGTCTCGTCTCGTCTCGTCTCGTCTCGTCTCGTCTCGTCTCGTCTCGTCTCGTCTCGTCTCGTGTCTTTTCGTCTCGTCTCGTCTCGTCTCGTCTCGTCTCGTCTCTTTTCTTTTCGTCTCGTCTCGTCTCGTCTCGTCTCGTCTCGGCTCGGCTCGGCTCGTCTCGTCTCGTCTCGTCTCGTCTCTTTTCTTTTCGTCTCGTCTCGTCTCGTCTCGTCTCGTCTCGTCTCGTCTCGTCTCTTTTCTTTTCGTCTCGTCTCGTCTCGTCTCGTCTCGTCTCGTCTCGTCTCGTCTCTTTTCGTCTCGTCTCGTCTCGTCTCGTCTCGTCTCGTCTCGGCTCGGCTCGTCTCGTCTCGTCTCGTCTCGTCTCTTTTCTTTTCTTTTCTTTTCGTCTCGTCTGGTCTCGTCTCGTCTCGTCTCGTCTCGTCTCGTCTCGTCTCGTCTCGTCTCGTCTCTTTTCGTCTCGTCTCGTCTCGTCTCGTCTCGTCTCGGCTCGGCTCGTCTCGTCTCGTCTCGTCTCGTCTCGTCTCTTTTCTTTTCTTTTCGTCTCGTCTCGTCTCTTTTCGTCTCGTCTCGTCTCGTCTCGTCTCGTCTCGTCTCGTCTCGTCTCGTCTCGGCTCGGCTCGTCTCGTCTCGTCTCGTCTCGTCTCTTTTCTTTTCTTTTCTTTTCGTCTCGTCTCGTCTCGTCTCGTCTCGTCTCGTCTCGTCTCGTGTCTTTTCGTCTCGTCTCGTCTCGTCTCGTCTCGTCTCGTCTCGTCTCGTCTCGTCTCGTGTCTTTTCGTCTCGTCTCGTCTCGTCTCGTCTCGTCTCGTCTCGTCTCGTCTCGTCTCGTCTCTTTTCTTTTCGTCTCGTCTCGTCTCGTCTCGTCTCGTCTCGTCTCGTCTCGTCTCGTCTCGTCTCGTCTCGTCTCGTCTCGTGTCTTTTCGTCTCGTCTCGTCTCGTCTCGTCTCGTCTCTTTTCTTTTCGTCTCGTCTCGTCTCGTCTCGTCTCGTCTCGTCTCGTGTCTTTTCGTCTCGTCTCGTCTCGTCTCGTCTCGTCTCGTCTCGTCTCTTTTCTTTTCGTCTCGTCTCGTCTCGTCTCGTCTCGTCTCGGCTCGGCTCGTCTCGTCTCGTCTCGTCTCGTCTCGTCTCTTTTCTTTTCGTCTCGTCTCTTTTCTTTTCGTCTCGTCTCGTCTCGTCTCTTTTCGTCTCGTCTCGTCTCGTCTCGTCTCGTCTCGTCTCGTCTCGTCTCGGCTCGTCTCGTCTCGTCTCGTCTCGTCTCGTCTCTTTTCTTTTCGTCTCGTCTCGTCTCGTCTCGTCTCGTCTCGTCTCGTCTCGTCTCGTGTCTTTTCGTCTCGTCTCGTCTCGTCTCGTCTCGTCTCGTCTCGTCTCTTTTCTTTTCTTTTCGTCTCGTCTCGTCTCGTCTCGTCTCGTCTCGTCTCGTCTCGTCTCGTCTCTTTTCTTTTCGTCTCGTCTCGTCTCGTCTCGTCTCGTCTCGTCTCGTCTTTTTTCTTTTCTTTTCTTTTCGTCTCGTCTCGTCTCGTCTCGTCTCGTCTCGTCTCGTCTCGTCTCGTCTCTTTTCTTTTCGTCTCGTCTCGTCTCGTCTCGTCTCGTCTCGGCTCGTCTCGTCTCTTTTCTTTTCGTCTCGTCTCGTCTCGTCTCGTCTCGTCTCGTCTCGTCTCGTCTCTTTTCTTTTCGTCTCGTCTCGTCTCGTCTCGTCTCGTCTCGTCTCGTCTCGTCTCGTCTCGTGTCTTTTCGTCTCGTCTCGTCTCGTCTCGTCTCGTCTCTTTTCGTCTCGTCTCGTCTCGTCTCGTCTCGTCTCGTCTCGTCTCGGCTCGTCTCGTCTCGTCTCGTCTCGTCTCGTCTCTTTTCTTTTCTTTTCTTTTCGTCTCGTCTGGTCTCGTCTCGTCTCGTCTCGTCTCGTCTCGTCTCGTTTCGTCTCGTCTCGTCTCGTCTCGTCTCGTCTCTTTTCGTCTCGTCTCGTCTCGTCTCGTCTCGTCTCGGCTCGGCTCGTCTCGTCTCGTCTCGTCTCGTCTCGTCTCTTTTCTTTTCGTCTCGTCTCGTCTCGTCTCTTTTCGTCTCGTCTCGTCTCGTCTCGTCTCGTCTCGTCTCGTCTCGGCTCGGCTCGTCTCGTCTCGTCTCGTCTCGTCTCGTCTCTTTTCTTTTCGTCTCGTCTCGTCTCGTCTCGTCTCGTCTCGTCTCGTCTCGTCTCGTCTCGTGTCTTTTCGTCTCGTCTCGTCTCGTCTCGTCTCGTCTCGTCTCGTCTCGTCTCGTGTCTTTTCGTCTCGTCTCGTCTCGTCTCGTCTCGTCTCGTCTCGTCTCGTCTCGTCTCTTTTCTTTTCGTCTCGTCTCGTCTCGTCTCGTCTCGTCTCGTGTCTTTTCGTCTCGTCTCGTCTCGTCTCGTCTCGTCTCGTCTCGTCTCGTCTCGTCTCGTCTCGTCTCGTGTCTTTTCGTCTCGTCTCGTCTCGTCTCGTCTCGTCTCGTCTCATCTCGTCTCGTCTCGTCTCGTCTCGTCTCTTTTCTTTTCGTCTCGTCTCGTCTCGTCTCGTCTCGGCTCGTCTCGTCTCGGCTCGTCTCGTCTCGTCTCGTCTCGTCTCGTCTCTTTTCTTTTCGTCTCGTCTCGTCTCGTCTCGTCTCGTCTCGTCTCGGCTCGGCTCGTCTCGTCTCGTCTCGTCTCGTCTCGTCTCTTTTCTTTTCGTCTCGTCTCGTCTCGTCTCGTCTCGTCTCGTCTCGTCTCGTCTCTTTTCGTCTCGTCTCGTCTCGTCTCGTCTCGGCTCGGCTCGGCTCGTCTCGTCTCGTCTCGTCTCGTCTCTTTTCTTTTCTTTTCTTTTCGTCTCGTCTGGTCTCGTCTCGTCTCGTCTCGTCTCGTCTCGTCTCGTCTCGTCTCGTCTCGTCTCGTCTCGTCTCGTCTCGTCTCTTTTCGTCTCGTCTCGTCTCGTCTCGTCTCGTCTCGGCTCGGCTCGTCTCGTCTCGTCTCGTCTCGTCTCGTCTCGTCTCTTTTCTTTTCGTCTCGTCTCGTCTCTTTTCGTCTCGTCTCGTCTCGTCTCGTCTCGTCTCGTCTCGTCTCGTCTCGGCTCGTCTCGTCTCGTCTCATCTCGTCTCGTCTCTTTTCTTTTCTTTTCTTTTCGTCTCGTCTCGTCTCGTCTCGTCTCGTCTCGTGTCTTTTCGTCTCGTCTCGTCTCGTCTCGTCTCGTCTCGTCTCGTCTCGTCTCGTCTCGTGTCTTTTCGTCTCGTCTCGTCTCGTCTCGTCTCGTCTCGTCTCGTCTCGTCTCTTTTCTTTTCGTCTCGTCTCGTCTCGTCTCGTCTCGTCTCGTCTCGTCTCGTCTCGTCTCGTCTCGTCTCGTCTCGTGTCTTTTCGTCTCGTCTCGTCTCGTCTCGTCTCGTCTCTTTTCTTTTCGTCTCGTCTCGTCTCGTCTCGTCTCGTCTCGTCTCGTCTCGTCTCGTGTCTTTTCGTCTCGTCTCGTCTCGTCTCGTCTCGTCTCGTCTCGTCTCGTCTCGTCTCGTCTCTTTTCTTTTCGTCTCGTCTCGTCTCGTCTCGTCTCGGCTCGGCTCGGCTCGTCTCGTCTCGTCTCGTCTCGTCTCGTCTCGTCTCTTTTCGTCTCGTCTCGTCTCGTCTCGTCTCGTCTCGTCTCGTCTCTTTTCGTCTCGTCTCGTCTCGTCTCGTCTCGTCTCGGCTCGGCTCGGCTCGTCTCGGCTCGGCTCGTCTCGTCTCGTCTCGTCTCGTCTCGTCTCTTTTCTTTTCGTCTCGTCTCGTCTCGTCTCGTCTCGTCTCGTCTCGTCTCGTCTCGTGTCTTTTCGTCTCGTCTCGTCTCGTCTCGTCTCGTCTCGTCTCGTCTCGTCTCTTTTCTTTCGTCTCGTCTCGTCTCGTCTCGTCTCGTCTCGTCTCGTCTCGTCTCGTCTCTTTTCTTTTCGTCTCGTCTCGTCTCGTCTCGTCTCGTCTCGTCTAGGCTCGGCTCGTCTCGTCTCGTTTCGTCTCGTCTCGTCTCTTTTCTTTTCGTCTCGTCTCGTCTCGTCTCGTCTCGTCTCTTTTCGTCTCGTCTCGTCTCGTCTCGTCTCGTCTCGTCTCGTCTCGTCTCGTCTCGTCTCGTCTCGGCTCGGCTCGTCTCGTCTCGTCTCGTCTCTTTTCTTTTCGTCTCGTCTCGTCTCGTCTCGTCTCGTCTCGTCTCGTCTCGTCTCGTCTCTTTCTGTTCGTCTCGTCTCGTCTCGTCTCGTCTCGTCTCGGCTCGGCTCGTCTCGTCTCGTCTCGTCTCGTCTCTTTTCTTTTCTTTTCTTTTCGTCTCGTCTGGTCTCGTCTCGTCTCGTCTCGTCTCGTCTCGTCTCGTCTCATCTCGTCTCATCTCGTCTCGTCTCGTCTCGTCTCGTCTCTTTTCTTTTCGTCTCGTCTCGTCTCGTCTCGTCTCGTCTCGGCTCGGCTCGTCTCGTCTCGTCTCGTCTCGTCTCGTCTCTTTTCTTTTCGTCTCGTCTCGTCTCGTCTCTTTTCGTCTCGTCTCGTCTCGTCTCGTCTCTTTTCTTTTCTTTTCGTCTCGTCTCGTCTCGTCTCGTCTCGTCTCGTGTCTTTTCGTCTCGTCTCGTCTCGTCTCGTCTCGTCTCGTCTCGTCTCGTCTCGTCTCTTTTCTTTTCGTCTCGTCTCGTCTCGTCTCGTCTCGTCTCGTCTCGTCTCGTCTCGTCTCGTCTCGTCTCGTCTCGTCTCGTCTCGTCTCGTGTCTTTTCGTCTCGTCTCGTCTCGTCTCGTCTCGTCTCGTCTCGTCTCGTCTCTTTTCTTTTCGTCTCGTCTCGTCTCGTCTCGTCTCGTCTCGTCTCGTCTCGTCTCGTCTCGTGTCTTTCCGTCTCGTCTCGTCTCGTCTCGTCTCGTCTCGTCTCGTCTCGTCTCGTCTCGTCTCGTCTCTTTTCTTTTCGTCTCGTCTCGTCTCGTCTCGTCTCGTCTCGTCTCGTCTCGGCTCGTCTCGTCTCGTCTCGTCTCGTCTCGTCTCTTTTCTTTTCGTCTCGTCTCGTCTCGTCTCGTCTCGTCTCGTCTCTTTTCGTCTCGTCTCGTCTCGTCTCGTCTCGTCTCGTCTCGTCTCGTCTCGTCTCGGCTCGGCTCGTCTCGTCTCGTCTCGTCTCGTCTCGTCTCTTTTCGTTTCGTCTCGTCTCGTCTCGTCTCGTCTCGTCTCGTCTCGTCTCGTCTCGTCTCGTCTCGTCTCGTCTCGTCTCGTCTCGTCTCGTCTCGTATCGTCTCGTCTCTTTTCTTTTCGTCTCGTCTCTTTTCTTTTCGTCTCGTCTCGTCTCTTTTCGTCTCGTCTCGTCTCGTCTCGTCTCGTCTCGTCTCTTTTCTTTTCGTCTCGTCTCGTCTCGTCTCGTCTCGGCTCGGCTCGGCTCGTCTCGTCTCGTCTCGTCTCGTCTCGTCTCTTTTCTTTTCGTCTCGTCTCGTCTCGTCTCGTCTCGTCTCGTCTCGTCTCTTTTCGTCTCGTCTCGTCTCGTCTCGTCTCGTCTCGTCTCGTCTCGGCTCGGCTCGTCTCGTCTCGTCTCGTCTCTTTTCTTTTCTTTTCTTTTCGTCTCGTCTGGTCTCGTCTCGTCTCGTCTCGTCTCGTCTCGTCTCGTCTCGTCTCGTCTCGTCTCGTCTCGTCTCGTCTCTTTTCTTTTCGTCTCGTCTCGTCTCGTCTCGTCTCGTCTCGGCTCGGCTCGTCTCGTCTCGTCTCGTCTCGTCTCGTCTCTTTTCTTTTCGTCTCGTCTCGTCTCGTCTCGTCTCGTCTCGTCTCGTCTCTTTTCGTCTCGTCTCGTCTCGTCTCGTCTCGTCTCGTCTCGTCTCGGCTCGGCTCGGCTCGGCTCGTCTCGTCTCGTCTCGTCTCGTCTCGTCTCTTTTCTTTTCGTCTCGTCTCGTCTCGTCTCGTCTCGTCTCGTCTCGTCTCGTCTCGTGTCTTTTCGTCTCGTCTCGTCTCGTCTCGTCTCGTCTCGTCTCGTCTCGTCTCGTCTTGTCTCTTTTCTTTTCGTCTCGTCTCGTCTCGTCTCGTCTCGTCTCGTCTCGTGTCTTTTCGTCTCGTCTCGTCTCGTCTCGTCTCGTCTCGTCTCGTCTCGTCTCGTCTCGTCTCGTTTCGTCTCGTCTCGTCTCGTCTCGTCTCGTCTCGTCTCGTGTCTTTTCGTCTCGTCTCGTCTCGTCTCGTCTCGTCTCGTCTCGTCTCTTTTCTTTTCTTTTCGTCTCGTCTCGTCTCGTCTCGTCTCGTCTCGTCTCGTCTCGTCTCGTGTCTTTTCGTCTCGTCTCGTCTCGTCTCGTCTCGTCTCGTCTCGTCTTTTTTCTTTTCTTTTCTTTTCGTCTCGTCTCGTCTCTTTTCTTTTCGTCTCGTCTCGTCTCGTCTCGTCTCGTCTCGTCTCGTCTCTTTTCTTTTCGTCTCGTCTCGTCTCGTCTCGTCTCGTCTCGGCTCGTCTCGTCTCGTCTCGTCTCGTCTCGTCTCGTCTCTTTTCTTTTCATCTCGTCTCGTCTCGTCTCGTCTCGTCTCGTCTCGTCTCTTTTCGTCTCGTCTCGTCTCGTCTCGTCTCGTCTCGTCTCGTCTCGTCTCCTTTCTTTTCGTCTCGTCTCGTCTCGTCTCGTCTCGTCTCGTCTCGTCTCGTCTCGTCTCTTTTCTTTTCGTCTCGTCTCGTCTCGTCTCTTTTCTTTTCTTTTCTTTTCTTTTCTTTTCTTTTCTTTTCTTTTCTTTTCTTTTCTTTTCTTTTCTTTTCTTTTCGTCTCGTCTCGTCTCGTCTCGTCTCGTCTCGTCTCGTCTCGTCTCGTCTCGTCTCGTCTCGTCTCGTCTCGTCTCGTCTCGTCTCGTCTCTTTTATTTTCTTTTCTTTTCGTCTCGTCTCGTCTCGTCTCGTCTCGTCTCGTCTCGTCTCGTCTCGTCTCGTCTCGTCTCTTTTCTTTTCTTTTCTTTTCGTCTCGTCTGGTCTCGTCTGGTCTCGTCTCGTCTCGTCTCGTCTCGTCTCGTCTCGTCTCGTCTCGTCTCTTTTCTTTTCGTCTCGTCTCGTCTCGTCTCTTTTCTTTTCGTCTCGTCTCGTCTCGTCTCGTCTCGTCTCTTTTCTTTTCGTCTCGTCTCGTCTCGTCTCGTCTCGTCTCGTCTCGTCTCTTTTCGTCTCGTCTCGTCTCGTCTCGTCTCGTCTCGTCTCGTCTCGTCTCGTCTCGGCTCGGCTCGTCTCGTCTCGTCTCGTCTCTTTTCGTCTCGTCTCGTCTCGTCTCGTCTCGTCTCGTCTCGTCTCGTCTCGTCTCGTCTCGTGTCTTTTCGTCTCGTCTCGTCTCGTCTCGTCTCGTCTCGTCTCGTCTCGTCTCGTCTCGTCTCTTTTCTTTTCGTCTCGTCTCGTCTCGTCTCGTCTCGTCTCGTCTCGTCTCGTCTCGTCTCGTCTCTTTTCTTTTCGTCTCGTCTCGTCTCGTCTCGTCTCGTCTCGTCTCGGCTCGTCTCGTCTCGTCTCGTCTCGTCTCGTCTCTTTTCTTTTCTTTTCGTCTCGTCTCGTCTCGTCTCGTCTCGTCTCGTCTCTTTTCGTCTCGTCTCGTCTCCTCTCGTCTCGTCTCGTCTCGTCTCGTCTCGGCTCGGCTCGTCTCGTCTCGTCTCGTCTCGTCTCTTTTCTTTTCTTTTCTTTTCGTCTCGTCTGGTCTCGTCTCGTCTCGTCTCGTCTCGTCTCGTCTCGTCTCGTCTCGTCTCGTCTCGTCTCGTCTCTTTTCTTTTCGTCTCGTCTCGTCTCGTCTCGTCTCGTCTCGTCTCGTCTCTTTTTGTCTCGTCTCGTCTCGTCTCGTCTCGTCTCGTCTCGTCTCGTCTCGTCTCTTTTCGTCTCGTCTCGTCTCGTCTCGTCTCGTCTCGTCTCGTCTCTTTTCTTTTCTTTTCGTCTCGTCTCGTCTCGTCTCGTCTCGTCTCGTGTCTTTTCGTCTCGTCTCGTCTCGTCTCGTCTCGTCTCGTCTCGTCTCGTCTCGTCTCGTCTCGTCTCTTTTCTTTTCTTTTCGTCTCGTCTCGTATCGTCTCGTCTCGTCTCGTCTCGTCTCGTCTCGTGTCTTTTCGTCTCGTCTCGTCTCGTCTTGTCTCGTCTCGTCTCGTCTCGTCTCGTCTCGTCTCGTCTCGTCTCGTCTCGTCTCGTCTCTTTTCTTTTCTTTTCTTTTCGTCTCGTCTCGTCTCGTCTCGTCTCGTCTCGTCTCGTCTCGTCTCGTGTCTTTTCGTCTCGTCTCGTCTCGTCTCGTCTCGTCTCGTCTCGTCTCGTCTCGTCTCGTCTCTTTTCTTTTCGTCTCGTCTCGTCTCGTCTCGTCTCGTCTCGTCTCGTCTCTTTTCTTTTCGTCTCGTCTCGTCTCGTCTCGTCTCGTCTCGTCTCGTCTCGTCTCGTCTCGTCTCGTCTCGTCTCTTTTCGTCTCGTCTCGTCTCGTCTCGTCTCGTCTCGGCTCGTCTCGTCTCGTCTCGTCTCTTTTCTTTTCTTTTCGTCTCGTCTCGTCTCGTCTCGTCTCGTCTCGTCTCGTCTCGTCTCGTCTCGTCTCGTGTCTTTTCGTCTCGTCTCGTCTCGTCTCGTCTCGTCAGGTCTCGTCTCGTCTCGTCTCGTGTCTTTTTGTCTCGTCTCGTCTCGTCTCGTCTCGTCTCGTCTCGTCTCGTCTCGTCTCTTTTCTTTTCGTCTCGTCTCGTCTCGTCTCGTCTCGTCTCGTCTCTTTTCTTTTCGTCTCGTCTCGTCTCGTCTCGTCTCGTCTCGTCTCGTCTCGTCTCGTGTCTTTTCGTCTCGTCTCGTCTCGTCTCGTCTCGTCTCGTCTCGTCTCGTCTCTTTTCTTTTCGTCTCGTCTCGTCTCGTCTCGTCTCGTCTCGTCTCGTCTCGTCTCGTCTCGTGTCTTTCCGTCTCGTCTCGTCTCGTCTCGTCTCGTCTCGTCTCGTCTCGTCTCGTCTCGTCTCTTTTCTTTTCGTCTCGTCTCGTCTCGTCTCGTCTCGTCTCGTCTCGTCTCGGCTCGTCTCGTCTCGTCTCGTCTCGTCTCGTCTCTTTTCTTTTCGTCTCGTCTCGTCTCGTCTCGTCTCGTCTCGTCTCTTTTCGTCTCGTCTCGTCTCGTCTCGTCTCGTCTCGTCTCGTCTCGTCTCGTCTCGGCTCGGCTCGTCTCGTCTCGTCTCGTCTCGTCTCGTCTCTTTTCTTTTCGTCTCGTCTCGTCTCGTCTCGTCTCGTCTCGTCTCGTCTCGTCTCGGCTCGGCTCGTCTCGTCTCGTCTCGTCTCGTCTCGTCTCGTCTCGTCTCGTCTCTTTTCTTTTCGTCTCGTCTCTTTTCTTTTCGTCTCGTCTCGTCTCTTTTCGTCTCGTCTCGTCTCGTCTCGTCTCGTCTCTTTTCTTTTCGTCTCGTCTCGTCTCGTCTCGTCTCGGCTCGGCTCGTCTCGTCTCGTCTCGTCTCGTCTCGTCTCTTTTCTTTTCGTCTCGTCTCGTCTCGTCTCGTCTCGTCTCGTCTCGTCTCTTTTCGTCTCGTCTCGTCTCGTCTCGTCTCGTCTCGTCTCGTCTCGGCTCGGCTCGTCTCGTCTCGTCTCTTTTCTTTTCTTTTCTTTTCTTTTCTTTTCGTCTCGTCTGGTCTCGTCTCGTCTCGTCTCGTCTCGTCTCGTCTCGTCTCGTCTCGTCTCGTCTCGTCTCTTTTCTTTTCGTCTCGTCTCGTCTCGTCTCGGCTCGGCTCGGCTCGGCTCGTCTCGTCTCGTCTCGTCTCGTCTCGTCTCTTTTCTTTTCGTCTCGTCTCGTCTCGTCTCGTCTCGTCTCGTCTCTTTTCGTCTCGTCTCGTCTCGTCTCGTCTCGTCTCGTCTCGTCTCGGCTCGGCTCGGCTCGGCTCGTCTCGTCTCGTCTCGTCTCGTCTCTTTTCTTTTCGTCTCGTCTCGTCTCGTCTCGTCTCGTCTCGTCTCGTCTCGTCTCGTGTCTTTTCGTCTCGTCTCGGTCTCGTCTCGTCTCGTCTCGTCTCGTCTTGTCTCTTTTCTTTTCGTCTCGTCTCGTCTCGTCTCGTCTCGTCTCGTCTCGTGTCTTTTCGTCTCGTCTCGTCTCGTCTCGTCTCGTCTCGTCTCGTCTCGTCTCGTCTCGTCTCGTCTCGTCTCGTCTCGTCTCGTCTCGTCTCGTCTCGTGTCTTTTCGTCTCGTCTCGTCTCGTCTCGTCTCGTCTCGTCTCGTCTCTTTTCTTTTCTTTTCGTCTCGTCTCGTGTCGTCTCGTCTCGTCTCGTCTCGTCTCGTGTCTTTTCGTCTCGTCTCGTCTCGTCTCGTCTCGTCTCGTCTCGTCTTTTTTCTTTTCTTTTCTTTTCGTCTCGTCTCGTCTCTTTTCTTTTCGTCTCGTCTCGTCTCGTCTCGTCTCGTCTCGTCTCGTCTCTTTTCTTTTCGTCTCGTCTCGTCTCGTCTCGTCTCGTCTCGGCTCGTCTCGTCTCGTCTCGTCTCGTCTCGTCTCGTCTCTTTTCTTTTCGTCTCGTCTCGTCTCGTCTCGTCTCGTCTCGTCTCGTCTCTTTTCGTCTCGTCTCGTCTCGTCTCGTCTCGTCTCGTCTCGTCTCGTCTCCTTTCTTTTCGTCTCGTCTCGTCTCGTCTCGTCTCGTCTCGTCTCGTCTCGTCTCTTTTCTTTTCGTCTCGTCTCGTCTCTTTTCTTTTCTTTTCTTTTCTTTTCTTTTCTTTTCTTTTCTTTTCTTTTCTTTTCTTTTCTTTTCTTTTCTTTTCTTTTCTTTTCTTTTCTTTTCGTCTCGTCTCGTCTCGTCTCGTCTCGTCTCGTCTCGTCTCGTCTCGTCTCGTCTCGTCTCGTCTCTTTTATTTTCTTTTCTTTTCGTCTCGTCTCGTCTCGTCTCGTCTCGTCTCGTCTCGTCTCGTCTCGTCTCTTTTCTTTTCTTTTCTTTTCGTCTCGTCTGGTCTCGTCTGGTCTCGTCTCGTCTCGTCTCGTCTCGTCTCGTCTCGTCTCGTCTCTTTTCTTTTCGTCTCGTCTCGTCTCGTCTCGTCTCGGCTCGGCTCGGCTCGTCTCGTCTCGTCTCGTCTCGTCTCTTTTCTTTTCGTCTCGTCTCGTCTCGTCTCGTCTCGTCTCGTCTCGTCTCTTTTCGTCTCGTCTCGTCTCGTCTCGTCTCGTCTCGTCTCGTCTCGTCTCGGCTCGGCTCGGCTCGGCTCGTCTCGTCTCGTCTCGTCTCTTTTCGTCTCGTCTCGTCTCGTCTCGTCTCGTCTCGTCTCGTCTCGTCTCGTCTCGTCTCGTCTCGTCTCGTGTCTTTTCGTCTCGTCTCGTCTCGTCTCGTCTCGTCTCGTCTCGTCTCGTCTCGTCTCTTTTCTTTTCGTCTCGTCTCGTCTCGTCTCGTCTCGTCTCGTCTCGTCTCGTCTCGTCTCGTCTCTTTTCTTTTCGTCTCGTCTCGTCTCGTCTCGTCTCGTCTCGTCTCGGCTCGTCTCGTCTCGTCTCGTCTCGTCTCGTCTCTTTTCTTTTCGTCTCGTCTCGTCTCGTCTCGTCTCGTCTCGTCTCGTCTCTTTTCGTCTCGTCTCGTCTCCTCTCGTCTCGTCTCGTCTCGTCTCGTCTCGGCTCGGCTCGTCTCGTCTCGTCTCGTCTCGTCTCTTTTCTTTTCTTTTCTTTTCGTCTCGTCTGGTCTGGTCTCGTCTCGTCTCGTCTCGTCTCGTCTCGTCTCGTCTCGTCTCGTCTCGTCTCGTCTCTTTTCTTTTCGTCTCGTCTCGTCTCGTCTCGTCTCGTCTCGTCTCGTCTCTTTTTGTCTCGTCTCGTCTCGTCTCGTCTCGTCTCGTCTCGTCTCGTCTCGTCTCTTTTCGTCTCGTCTCGTCTCGTCTCGTCTCGTCTCGTCTCGTCTCTTTTCTTTTCTTTTCGTCTCGTCTCGTCTCGTCTCGTCTCGTCTCGTGTCTTTTCGTCTCGTCTCGTCTCGTCTCGTCTCGTCTCGTCTCGTCTCGTCTCGTCTCGTCTCGTCTCTTTTCTTTTCTTTTCGTCTCGTCTCGTATCGTCTCGTCTCGTCTCGTCTCGTCTCGTCTCGTGTCTTTTCGTCTCGTCTCGTCTCGTCTCGTCTCGTCTCGTCTCGTCTCGTCTCGTCTCGTCTCGTCTCGTCTCGTCTCGTCTCTTTTCTTTTCTTTTCTTTTCGTCTCGTCTCGTCTCGTCTCGTCTCGTCTCGTCTCGTGTCTTTTCGTCTCGTCTCGTCTCGTCTCGTCTCGTCTCGTCTCGTCTCGTCTCGTCTCTTTTCTTTTCGTCTCGTCTCGTCTCGTCTCGTCTCGTCTCGTCTCGTCTCTTTTCTTTTCGTCTCGTCTCGTCTCGTCTCGTCTCGTCTCGTCTCGTCTCGTCTCGTCTCGTCTCGTCTCTTTTCGTCTCGTCTCGTCTCGTCTCGTCTCGTCTCGTCTCGGCTCGTCTCGTCTCGTCTCGTCTCTTTTCTTTTCTTTTCTTTTCGTCTCGTCTCGTCTCGTCTCGTCTCGTCTCGTCTCGTCTCGTCTCGTCTCGTCTCGTGTCTTTTCGTCTCGTCTCGTCTCGTCTCGTCTCGTCAGGTCTCGTCTCGTCTCGTCTCGTGTCTTTTTGTCTCGTCTCGTCTCGTCTCGTCTCGTCTCGTCTCGTCTCGTCTCGTCTCTTTTCTTTTCGTCTCGTCTCGTCTCGTCTCGTCTCGTCTCGTCTCGTCTCTTTTCTTTTCGTCTCGTCTCGTCTCGTCTCGTCTCGTCTCGTCTCGTCTCGTCTCGTCTCGTCTCGTCTCTTTTCGTCTCGTCTCGTCTCGTCTCGTCTCGTCTCGTCTCGGCTCGTCTCGTCTCGTCTCGTCTCTTTTCATTCTCGTCTCGTCTCGTCTCGTCTCGTCTCGTCTCGTCTCGTCTCGTCTCTTTTCGTCTCGTCTCGTCTCGTCTCGTCTCGTCTCGGCTCGGCTCGTCTCGTCTCGTCTCGTCTCGTCTCGTCTCTTTTCTTTTCGTCTCGTCTCGTCTCGTCTCTTTTCGTCTCGTCTCGTCTCGTCTCGTCTCGTCTCGTCTCGTCTCGTCTCGGCTCGGCTCGTCTCGTCTCGTCTCGTCTCGTCTCGTCTCTTTTCTTTTCGTCTCGTCTCGTCTCGTCTCGTCTCGTCTCGTCTCGTCTCGTCTCGTCTCGTCTCGTGTCTTTTCGTCTCGTCTCGTCTCGTCTCGTCTCGTCTCGTCTCGTCTCTTTTCTTTTCGTCTCGTCTCGTCTCGTCTCGTCTCGTCTCGTCTCGTCTCGTGTCTTTTCGTCTCGTCTCGTCTCGTCTCGTCTCGTCTCGTCTCGTCTCGTCTCGTCTCTTTTCTTTTCGTCTCGTCTCGTCTCGTCTCGTCTCGTCTCGTCTCGTCTCGTCTCGTCTCGTCTCTTTTCGTCTCGTCTCGTCTCGTCTCGTCTCGTCTCGTCTCTTTTCTTTTCGTCTCGTCTCGTCTCGTCTCGTCTCGTCTCGTCTCGTCTCGTCTCGTGTCTTTTCGTCTCGTCTCGTCTCGTCTCGTCTCGTCTCGTCTCGTCTCGTCTCGTCTCGTCTCGTCTCTTTTCTTTTCTTTTCGTCTCGTCTCGTATCGTCTCGTCTCGTCTCGTCTCGTCTCGTCTCGTGTCTTTTCGTCTCGTCTCGTCTCGTCTCGTCTCGTCTCGTCTCTTTTCGTCTCGTCTCGTCTCCTCTCGTCTCGTCTCGTCTCGTCTCGTCTCGGCTCGGCTCGTCTCGTCTCGTCTCGTCTCGTCTCTTTTCTTTTCTTTTCTTTTCGTCTCGTCTGGTCTGGTCTCGTCTCGTCTCGTCTCGTCTCGTCTCGTCTCGTCTCGTCTCGTCTCGTCTCGTCTCGTCTCTTTTCTTTTCGTCTCGTCTCGTCTCGTCTCGTCTCGTCTCGTCTCGTCTCTTTTTGTCTCGTCTCGTCTCGTCTCGTCTCGTCTCGTCTCGTCTCGTCTCGTCTCTTTTCGTCTCGTCTCGTCTCGTCTCGTCTCGTCTCGTCTCGTCTCTTTTCTTTTCTTTTCGTCTCGTCTCGTCTCGTCTCGTCTCGTCTCGTGTCTTTTCGTCTCGTCTCGTCTCGTCTCGTCTCGTCTCGTCTCGTCTCGTCTCGTCTCGTCTCGTCTCTTTTCTTTTCTTTTCGTCTCGTCTCGTATCGTCTCGTCTCGTCTCGTCTCGTCTCGTCTCGTGTCTTTTCGTCTCGTCTCGTCTCGTCTCGTCTCGTCTCGTCTCGTCTCGTCTCGTCTCGTCTCGTCTCGTCTCGTCTCGTCTCTTTTCTTTTCTTTTCTTTTCGTCTCGTCTCGTCTCGTCTCGTCTCGTCTCGTCTCGTGTCTTTTCGTCTCGTCTCGTCTCGTCTCGTCTCGTCTCGTCTCGTCTCGTCTCGTCTCTTTTCTTTTCGTCTCGTCTCGTCTCGTCTCGTCTCGTCTCGTCTCGTCTCTTTTCTTTTCGTCTCGTCTCGTCTCGTCTCGTCTCGTCTCGTCTCGTCTCGTCTCGTCTCGTCTCGTCTCTTTTCGTCTCGTCTCGTCTCGTCTCGTCTCGTCTCGTCTCGGCTCGTCTCGTCTCGTCTCGTCTCTTTTCTTTTCTTTTCGTCTCGTCTCGTCTCGTCTCGTCTCGTCTCGTCTCGTCTCGTCTCGTCTCGTCTCGTGTCTTTTCGTCTCGTCTCGTCTCGTCTCGTCTCGTCAGGTCTCGTCTCGTCTCGTCTCGTGTCTTTTTGTCTCGTCTCGTCTCGTCTCGTCTCGTCTCGTCTCGTCTCGTCTCGTCTCTTTTCTTTTCGTCTCGTCTCGTCTCGTCTCGTCTCGTCTCGTCTCGTCTCTTTTCTTTTCGTCTCGTCTCGTCTCGTCTCGTCTCGTCTCGTCTCGTCTCGTCTCGTCTCGTCTCGTCTCTTTTCGTCTCGTCTCGTCTCGTCTCGTCTCGTCTCGTCTCGGCTCGTCTCGTCTCGTCTCGTCTCTTTTCATTTCGTCTCGTCTCGTCTCGTCTCGTCTCGTCTCGTCTCGTCTCGTCTCGTCTCTTTTCGTCTCGTCTCGTCTCGTCTCGTCTCGTCTCGGCTCGGCTCGTCTCGTCTCGTCTCGTCTCGTCTCGTCTCTTTTCTTTTCGTCTCGTCTCGTCTCGTCTCTTTTCGTCTCGTCTCGTCTCGTCTCGTCTCGTCTCGTCTCGTCTCGTCTCGGCTCGGCTCGTCTCGTCTCGTCTCGTCTCGTCTCGTCTCTTTTCTTTTCGTCTCGTCTCGTCTCGTCTCGTCTCGTCTCGTCTCGTCTCGTGTCTTTTCGTCTCGTCTCGTCTCGTCTCGTCTCGTCTCGTCTCGTCTCTTTTCTTTTCGTCTCGTCTCGTCTCGTCTCGTCTCGTCTCGTCTCGTCTCGTGTCTTTTCGTCTCGTCTCGTCTCGTCTCGTCTCGTCTCGTCTCGTCTCGTCTCGTCTCTTTTCTTTTCGTCTCGTCTCGTCTCGTCTCGTCTCGTCTCGTCTCGTCTCGTCTCGTCTCGTCTCTTTTCGTCTCGTCTCGTCTCGTCTCGTCTCGTCTCGTCTCTTTTCTTTTCGTCTCGTCTCGTCTCGTCTCGTCTCGTCTCGTCTCGTCTCGTCTCGTGTCTTTTCGTCTCGTCTCGTCTCGTCTCGTCTCGTCTCGTCTCGTCTCGTCTCGTCTCGTCTCGTCTCTTTTCTTTTCTTTTCGTCTCGTCTCGTATCGTCTCGTCTCGTCTCGTCTCGTCTCGTCTCGTGTCTTTTCGTCTCGTCTCGTCTCGTCTCGTCTCGTCTCGTCTCGTCTCGTCTCGTCTCGTCTCGTCTCGTCTCTTTTCTTTTCTTTTCTTTTCGTCTCGTCTCGTCTCGTCTCGTCTCGTCTCGTCTCGTCTCGTCTCGTCTCGTCAGGTCTCGTCTCGTCTCGTCTCGTGTCTTTTTGTCTCGTCTCGTCTCGTCTCGTCTCGTCTCGTCTCGTCTCGTCTCGTGTCTTTTCGTCTCGTCTCGTCTCGTCTCGTCTCGTCTCGTCTCGTCTCGTCTCGTCTCGTCTCGTCTCGTCTCGTCTCGTCTCGTCTCGTCTCTTTTCTTTTCTTTTCGTCTCGTCTCGTCTCGTCTCGTCTCGTCTCGTCTCGTCTCGTCTCGTGTCTTTTCGTCTCGTCTCGTCTCGTCTCGTCTCGTCTCGTCTCGTCTCGTCTCGTCTCTTTTCTTTTCGTCTCGTCTCGTCTCGTCTCGTCTCGTCTCGTCTCGTCTCTTTTCTTTTCGTCTCGTCTCGTCTCGTCTCGTCTCGTCTCGTCTCGTCTCGTCTCGTCTCGTCTCGTCTCGTCTCGTCTCGTCTCGTCTCGTCTCGTCTCGTCTCGTCTCGGCTCGTCTCGTCTCGTCTCGTCTCTTTTCTTTTCTTTTCGTCTCGTCTCGTCTCGTCTCGTCTCGTCTCGTCTCGTCTCGTGTCTTTTCGTCTCGTCTCGTCTCGTCTCGTCTCGTCAGGTCTCGTCTCGTCTCGTCTCGTGTCTTTTTGTCTCGTCTCGTCTCGTCTCGTCTCGTCTCGTCTCGTCTCGTCTCGTCTCGTCTCTTTTCTTTTCTTTTCGTCTCGTCTCGTCTCGTCTCGTCTCGTCTCGTCTCGTCTCGTGTCTTTTCGTCTCGTCTCGTCTCGTCTCGTCTCGTCTCGTCTCGTCTCGTCTCGTCTCTTTTCTTTTCTTTTCTTTTCTTTTCGTCTCGTCTCGTCTCGTCTCGTCTCGTCTCGTCTCGTCTCGTCTCGTCTCTTTTCTTTTCGTCTCGTCTCGTCTCGTCTCGTCTCGTCTCGTCTCGTCTCTTTTCTTTTCGTCTCGTCTCGTCTCGTCTCGTCTCGTCTCGTCTCGTCTCGTCTCGTCTCGTCTCGTCTCTTTTCGTCTCGTCTCGTCTCGTCTCGTCTCGTCTCGTCTCGGCTCGTCTCGTCTCGTCTCGTCTCGTCTCTTTTCTTTTCGTCTCGTCTCGTCTCGTCTCGTCTCGTCTCGTCTCGTCTCGTCTCGTCTCGTCTCGTCTCTTTTCGTCTCGTCTCGTCTCGTCTCGTCTCGTCTCGGCTCGGCTCGTCTCGTCTCGTCTCGTCTCGTCTCGTCTCTTTTCTTTTCGTCTCGTCTCGTCTCGTCTCTTTTCGTCTCGTCTCGTCTCGTCTCGTCTCGTCTCGTCTCGTCTCGGCTCGGCTCGTCTCGTCTCGTCTCGTCTCGTCTCGTCTCTTTTCTTTTCGTCTCGTCTCGTCTCGTCTCGTCTCGTCTCGTCTCGTCTCGTCTCGTCTCGTCTCGTGTCTTTTCGTCTCGTCTCGTCTCGTCTCGTCTCGTCTCGTCTCGTCTCGTCTCGTCTCTTTTCTTTTCGTCTCGTCTCGTCTCGTCTCGTCTCGTCTCGTCTCGTCTCGTCTCGTCTCGTCTCTTTTCGTCTCGTCTCGTCTCGTCTCGTCTCGTCTCGTCTCTTTTCTTTTCGTCTCGTCTCGTCTCGTCTCGTCTCGTCTCGTCTCGTCTCGTGTCTTTTCGTCTCGTCTCGTCTCGTCTCGTCTCGTCTCGTCTCGTCTCGTCTCGTCTCGTCAGGTCTCGTCTCGTCTCGTCTCGTGTCTTTTTGTCTCGTCTCGTCTCGTCTCGTCTCGTCTCGTCTCGTCTCGTCTCGTCTCGTCTCTTTTCTTTTCTTTTCGTCTCGTCTCGTCTCGTCTCGTCTCGTCTCGTCTCGTCTCGTGTCTTTTCGTCTCGTCTCGTCTCGTCTCGTCTCGTCTCGTCTCGTCTCGTCTCGTCTCGTCTCGTCTCTTTTCTTTTCGTCTCGTCTCGTCTCGTCTCGTCTCGTCTCGTCTCGTCTCGTCTCGTCTCGTCTCGTCTCTTTTCTTTTCGTCTCGTCTCGTCTCGTCTCGTCTCGTCTCGTCTCGTCTCTTTTCTTTTCGTCTCGTCTCGTCTCGTCTCGTCTCGTCTCGTCTCGTCTCGTCTCGTCTCGTCTCGTCTCTTTTCGTCTCGTCTCGTCTCGTCTCGTCTCGTCTCGGCTCGTCTCGTCTCGTCTCGTCTCGTCTCTTTTCTTTTCGTCTCGTCTCGTCTCGTCTCGTCTCGTCTCGTCTCGTCTCGTCTCGTCTCGTCTCGTCTCTTTTCGTCTCGTCTCGTCTCGTCTCGTCTCGTCTCGGCTCGGCTCGTCTCGTCTCGTCTCGTCTCGTCTCGTCTCTTTTCTTTTCGTCTCGTCTCGTCTCGTCTCTTTTCGTCTCGTCTCGTCTCGTCTCGTCTCGTCTCGTCTCGTCTCGGCTCGGCTCGGCTCGTCTCGTCTCGTCTCGTCTCGTCTCGTCTCTTTTCTTTTCGTCTCGTCTCGTCTCGTCTCGTCTCGTCTCGTCTCGTCTCGTCTCGTGTCTTTTCGTCTCGTCTCGTCTCGTCTCGTCTCGTCTCGTCTCGTCTCGTCTCTTTTCTTTTCGTCTCGTCTCGTCTCGTCTCGTCTCGTCTCGTCTCGTGTCTTTTCGTCTCGTCTCGTCTCGTCTCGTCTCGTCTCGTCTCGTCTCGTCTCGTCTCTTTTCTTTTCGTCTCGTCTCGTCTCGTCTCGTCTCGTCTCGTCTCGTCTCGTCTCGTCTCGTCTCGTCTCGTCTCGTGTCTTTTCGTCTCGTCTCGTCTCGTCTCGTCTCGTCTCGTCTCGTCTCTTTTCTTTTCGTCTCGTCTCGTCTCGTCTCGTCTCGTCTCGTCTCGTCTCGTCTCGTGTCTTTTCGTCTCGTCTCGTCTCGTCTCGTCTCGTCTCGTCTCGTCTCGTCTCGTCTCTTTTCTTTTCGTCTCGTCTCGTCTCGTCTCGTCTCGTCTCGGCTCGGCTCGGCTCGTCTCGTCTCGTCTCGTCTCGTCTCGTCTCTTTTCTTTTCGTCTCGTCTCGTCTCGTCTCGTCTCGTCTCGTCTCTTTTCGTCTCGTCTCGTCTCGTCTCGTCTCGTCTCGTCTCGGCTCGTCTCGTCTCGGCTCGGCTCGTCTCGTCTCGTCTCGTCTCGTCTCGTCTCTTTTCTTTTCGTCTCGTCTCGTCTCGTCTCGTCTCGTCTCGTCTCGTCTCGTCTCGTCTCGTGTCTTTTCGTCTCGTCTCGTCTCGTCTCGTCTCGTCTCGTCTCGTCTCGTCTCGTCTCGTCTCTTTTCTTTTCGTCTCGTCTCGTCTCGTCTCGTCTCGTCTCGTCTCGTCTCGTCTCTTTTCTTTTCGTCTCGTCTCGTCTCGTCTCGTCTCGTCTCGTCTCGGC
>NW_026040219.1:0-35000 GCF_023343835.1 Lagopus muta
TCTCGTCTCGTCTCGTCTCGTCTCGGCTCGGCTCGGCTCGTCTCGTCTCGTCTCGTCTCGTCTCGTCTCTTTTCTTTTCGTCTCGTCTCGTCTCGTCTCGTCTCGTCTCGTCTCGTCTCTTTTCTGTTCGTCTCGTCTCGTCTCGTCTCGTCTCGTCTCGGCTCGGCTCGTCTCGTCTCGTCTCGTCTCGTCTCTTTTCTTTTCTTTTCTTTTCGTCTCGTCTGGTCTCGTCTCGTCTCGTCTCGTCTCGTCTCGTCTCGTCTCATCTCGTCTCATCTCGTCTCGTCTCGTCTCGTCTCGTCTCTTTTCTTTTCGTCTCGTCTCGTCTCGTCTCGTCTCGTCTCGGCTCGGCTCGTCTCGTCTCGTCTCGTCTCGTCTCGTCTCTTTTCTTTTCGTCTCGTCTCGTCTCGTCTCTTTTCGTCTCGTCTCGTCTCGTCTCGTCTCTTTTCTTTTCTTTTCGTCTCGTCTCGTCTCGTCTCGTCTCGTCTCGGCTCGTCTCGTCTCGTCTCGTCTCGTCTCGTCTCTTTTCTTTTCGTCTCGTCTCGTCTCGTCTCGTCTCGTCTCGTCTCGTCTCGTCTCGTGTCTTTTCGTCTCGTCTCGTCTCGTCTCGTCTCGTCTCGTCTCGTCTCGTCTCGTCTTGTCTCTTTTCTTTTCGTCTCGTCTCGTCTCGTCTCGTCTCGTCTCGTCTCGTCTCGTGTCTTTTCGTCTCGTCTCGTCTCGTCTCGTCTCGTCTCGTCTCGTCTCGTCTCGTCTCGTGTCTTTTCGTCTCGTCTCGTCTCGTCTCGTCTCGTCTCGTCTCGTCTCTTTTCTTTTCTTTTCGTCTCGTCTCGTCTCGTCTCGTCTCGTCTCGTCTCGTCTCGTCTCGTCTCGTGTCTTTTCGTCTCGTCTCGTCTCGTCTCGTCTCGTCTCGTCTCGTCTCGTCTTTTTTCTTTTCTTTTCTTTTCGTCTCGTCTCGTCTCGTCTCGTCTCGTCTCGTCTCGTCTCGTCTCTTTTCTTTTCGTCTCGTCTCGTCTCGTCTCGTCTCGTCTCGGCTCGTCTCGTCTCTCGTCTCGTCTCGTCTCGTCTCGTCTCTTTTCTTTTCGTCTCGTCTCGTCTCGTCTCGTCTCGTCTCGTCTCGTCTCGTCTCTTTTCTTTCGTCTCGTCTCGTCTCGTCTCGTCTCGTCTCGTCTCGTCTCGTCTCGTGTCTTTTCGTCTCGTCTCGTCTCGTCTCGTCTCGTCTCTTTTCGTCTCGTCTCGTCTCGTCTCGTCTCGTCTCGTCTCGTCTCGGCTCGTCTCGTCTCGTCTCGTCTCGTCTCTTTTCTTTTCTTTTCTTTTCGTCTCGTCTGGTCTCGTCTCGTCTCGTCTCGTCTCGTCTCGTTTCGTCTCGTCTCGTCTCGTCTCGTCTCGTCTCTTTTCGTCTCGTCTCGTCTCGTCTCGTCTCGGCTCGGCTCGGCTCGTCTCGTCTCGTCTCGTCTCGTCTCGTCTCTTTTCTTTTCGTCTCGTCTCGTCTCGTCTCTTTTCGTCTCGTCTCGTCTCGTCTCGTCTCGTCTCGTCTCGTCTCGTCTCGGCTCGGCTCGTCTCGTCTCGTCTCGTCTCGTCTCGTCTCTTTTCTTTTCGTCTCGTCTCGTCTCGTCTCGTCTCGTCTCGTCTCGTCTCGTCTCGTCTCGTGTCTTTTCGTCTCGTCTCGTCTCGTCTCGTCTCGTCTCGTCTCGTCTCGTGTCTTTTCGTCTCGTCTCGTCTCGTCTCGTCTCGTCTCGTCTCGTCTCGTCTCGTCTCGTCTCTTTTCTTTTCGTCTCGTCTCGTCTCGTCTCGTCTCGTCTCGTCTCGTGTCTTTTCGTCTCGTCTCGTCTCGTCTCGTCTCGTCTCGTCTCGTCTCGTCTCGTCTCGTCTCGTCTCGTCTCGTCTCGTCTCGTGTCTTTTCGTCTCGTCTCGTCTCGTCTCGTCTCGTCTCGTCTCTTTTCTTTTCGTCTCGTCTCGTCTCGTCTCGTCTCGTCTCGGCTCGGCTCGGCTCGTCTCGTCTCGTCTCGTCTCGTCTCTTTTCTTTTCGTCTCGTCTCGTCTCGTCTCGTCTCGTCTCGTCTCGTCTCGTCTCTTTTCTTTTCGTCTCGTCTCGTCTCGTCTCGTCTCGTCTCGTCTCGTCTCGTCTCGTGTCTTTTCGTCTCGTCTCGTCTCGTCTCGTCTCGTCTCTTTTCGTCTCGTCTCGTCTCGTCTCGTCTCGTCTCGTCTCGTCTCGGCTCGGCTCGTCTCGTCTCGTCTCGTCTCGTCTCTTTTCTTTTCTTTTCTTTTCGTCTCGTCTGGTCTCGTCTCGTCTCGTCTCGTCTCGTCTCGTCTCGTCTCGTCTCGTCTCATCTCGTCTCGTCTCGTCTCGTCTCGTCTCTTTTCTTTTCGTCTCGTCTCGTCTCGTCTCGTCTCGGCTCGGCTCGGCTCGTCTCGTCTCGTCTCGTCTCGTCTCTTTTCTTTTCGTCTCGTCTCGTCTCGTCTCTTTTCGTCTCGTCTCGTCTCGTCTCGTCTCGTCTCGTCTCGTCTCGTCTCGTCTCGGCTCGGCTCGTCTCGTCTCGTCTCGTCTCGTCTCGTCTCTTTTCTTTTCGTCTCGTCTCGTCTCGTCTCGTCTCGTCTCGTCTCGTCTCGTCTCGTCTCGTCTCGTGTCTTTTCGTCTCGTCTCGTCTCGTCTCGTCTCGTCTCGTCTCGTCTCGTCTCTTTTCTTTTCTTTTCTTTTCGTCTCGTCTCGTCTCGTCTCGTCTCGTCTCGTCTCGTGTCTTTTCGTCTCGTCTCGTCTCGTCTCGTCTCGTCTCGTCTCGTCTCGTCTCGTCTCTTTTCTTTTCGTCTCGTCTCGTCTCGTCTCGTCTCGTCTCGTCTCGTCTCGTCTCGTCTCGTCTCATCTCGTCTCGTCTCGTGTCTTTTCGTCTCGTCTCGTCTCGTCTCGTCTCGTCTCGTCTCGTCTCTTTTCTTTTCTTTTCGTCTCGTCTCGTCTCGTCTCGTCTCGTCTCGTCTCGTCTCGTGTCTTTTCGTCTCGTCTCGTCTCGTCTCGTCTCGTCTCGTCTCGTCTCGTCTCTTTTCTTTTCGTCTCGTCTCGTGTCTTTTCGTCTCGTCTCGTCTCGTCTCGGCTCGTCTCGTCTCGTCTCGTCTCGTCTCGTCTCTTTTCTTTTCGTCTCGTCTCGTCTCGTCTCGTCTCTTTTCGTCTCGTCTCGTCTCGTCTCGTCTCGTCTCGTCTCGTCTCGTCTCGGCTCGGCTCGTCTCGTCTCGTCTCGTCTCGTCTCGTCTCTTTTCTTTTCGTCTCGTCTCGTCTCGTCTCGTCTCGTCTCGTCTCGTCTCGTCTCGTGTCTTTTCGTCTCGTCTCGTCTCGTCTCGTCTCGTCTCGTCTCGTCTCTTTTCTTTTCGTCTCGTCTCTTTTCTTTTCGTCTCGTCTCGTCTCGTCTCGTCTCGTCTCGTCTCGTCTCGTCTCGTCTCTTTTCTTTTCGTCTCGTCTCGTCTCGTCTCGTCTCGTCTCGGCTCGGCTCGTCTCGTCTCGTCTCGTCTCGTCTCGTCTCGTCTCTTTTCTTTTCGTCTCGTCTCGTCTCGTCTCGTCTCGTCTCGTCTCGTCTCGTCTCTTTTCGTCTCGTCTCGTCTCGTCTCGTCTCGTCTCGTCTCGGCTCGGCTCGTCTCGTCTCGTCTCGTCTCTTTTCTTTTCTTTTCTTTTCGTCTCGTCTGGTCTCGTCTCGTCTCGTCTCGTCTCGTCTTGTCTCGTCTCGTCTCGTCTCGTCTCGTCTCGTCTCGTCTCGTCTCTTTTCTTTCGTCTCGTCTCGTCTCGTCTCGTCTCTTTTCTTTTCATCTCGTCTCGTCTCGTCTCGTCTCGTCTCGTCTCGTCTCTTTTCGTCTCGTCTCGTCTCGTCTCGTCTCGTCTCGTCTCGTCTCGTCTCGTCTCGGCTCGTCTCGTCTCGTCTCGTCTCGTCTCTTTTCTTTTCGTCTCGTCTCGTCTCGTCTCGTCTCGTCTCGTCTCGTCTCGTGTCTTTTCGTCTCGTCTCGTCTCGTCTCGTCTCGTCTCGTCTCGTCTCGTCTTGTCTCTTTTCTTTTCGTCTCGTCTCGTCTCGTCTCGTCTCGTCTCGTCTCGTCTCGTCTCGTCTCGTCTCGTCTCGTGTCTTTTCGTCTCGTCTCGTCTCGTCTCGTCTCGTCTCGTCTCGTCTCTTTTCTTTTCTTTTCGTCTCGTCTCGTCTCGTCTCGTCTCGTGTCTTTTCGTCTCGTCTCGTCTCGTCTCGTCTCGTCTCGTCTCGTCTCGTCTTTTTTCTTTTCTTTTCTTTTCTTTTCGTCTCGTCTCGTCTCGTCTCGTCTCGTCTCGTCTCTTTTCTTTTCGTCTCGTCTCGTCTCGTCTCGTCTCGTCTCGGCTCGTCTCGTCTCGTCTCGTCTCGTCTCGTCTCGTCTCTTTTCTTTTCGTCTCGTCTCGTCTCGTCTCGTCTCGTCTCGTCTCGTCTCGTCTCTTTTCTTTTCGTCTCGTCTCGTCTCGTCTCGTCTCGTCTCGTCTCGTCTCGTCTCGTCTCGTGTCTTTTCGTCTCGTCTCGTCTCGTCTCGTCTCGTCTCTTTTCGTCTCGTCTCGTCTCGTCTCGTCTCGTCTCGTCTCGGCTCGGCTCGGCTCGTCTCGTCTCGTCTCGTCTCTTTTCTTTTCTTTTCTTTTCGTCTCGTCTGGTCTCGTCTCGTCTCGTCTCGTCTCGTCTCGTCTCGTTTCGTCTCGTCTCGTCTCGTCTCGTCTCGTCTCTTTTCGTCTCGTCTCGTCTCGTCTCGTCTCGTCTCGGCTCGGCTCGTCTCGTCTCGTCTCGTCTCGTCTCGTCTCTTTTCTTTTCGTCTCGTCTCGTCTCGTCTCTTTTCGTCTCGTCTCGTCTCGTCTCGTCTCGTCTCGTCTCGTCTCGGCTCGTCTCGTCTCGTCTCGTCTCGTCTCGTCTCTTTTCTTTTCGTCTCGTCTCGTCTCGTCTCGTCTCGTCTCGTCTCGTCTCGTCTCGTCTCGTGTCTTTTCGTCTCGTCTCGTCTCGTCTCGTCTCGTCTCGTCTCGTCTCGTGTCTTTTCGTCTCGTCTCGTCTCGTCTCGTCTCGTCTCGTCTCGTCTCGTCTCGTCTCGTCTCTTTTCTTTTCGTCTCGTCTCGTCTCGTCTCGTCTCGTCTCGTCTCGTGTCTTTTCGTCTCGTCTCGTCTCGTCTCGTCTCGTCTCGTCTCGTCTCGTCTCGTCTCGTCTCGTCTCGTCTCGTGTCTTTTCGTCTCGTCTCGTCTCGTCTCGTCTCGTCTCGTCTCGTCTCGTCTCGTCTCGTCTCTTTTCTTTTCGTCTCGTCTCGTCTCGTCTCGTCTCGTCTCGGCTCGGCTCGGCTCGTCTCGTCTCGTCTCGTCTCGTCTCGTCTCGTCTCTTTTCGTCTCGTCTCGTCTCGTCTCGTCTCGTCTCGTCTCGTCTCGTCTCGTCTCGTCTCGTCTCGTCTCGTCTCGTCTCGTCTCTTTTCTTTTCGTCTCGTCTCGTCTCGTCTCGTCTCGTCTCGTCTCGTCTCGTCTCGTCTCGTGTCTTTTCGTCTCGTCTCGTCTCGTCTCGTCTCGTCTCATCTCGTCTCGTCTCGTCTCGTCTCGTCTCTTTTCTTTTCGTCTCGTCTCGTCTCGTCTCGTCTCGTCTCGTCTCGGCTCGTCTCGTCTCGTCTCGTCTCGTCTCGTCTCTTTTCTTTTCGTCTCGTCTCGTCTCGTCTCGTCTCGTCTCGTCTCGGCTCGGCTCGTCTCGTCTCGTCTCGTCTCGTCTCGTCTCTTTTCTTTTCGTCGTCGTCTCGTCTCGGTCTCGTCTCGTCTCGTCTCGCTCGTCTCTTTCGTCTCGTCTCGTCTCGTCTCGTCTCGTCTCGTCTCGGCTCGGCTCGTCTCGTCTCGTCTCGTCTCGTCTCTTTTCTTTTCTTTTCTTTTCGTCTCGTCTGGTCTCGTCTGGTCTCGTCTGGTCTCGTCTCGTCTCGTCTCGTCTCGTCTCGTCTCGTCTCGTCTCGTCTCGTCTCTTTCGTCTCGTCTCGTCTCGTCTCGTCTCGTCTCGTCTCGGCTCGTCTCGTCTCGTCTCGTCTCGTCTCGTCTCTTTTCTTTTCTTTTCGTCTCGTCTCGTCTCTTTTCGTCTCGTCTCGTCTCGTCTCGTCTCGTCTCGTCTCGTCTCGTCTCGTCTCGTCTCGTCTCTTTTCTTTTCTTTTCGTCTCGTCTCGTCTCGTCTCGTCTCGTCTCGTCTCGTCTCGTCTCGTCTCGTGTCTTTTCGTCTCGTCTCGTCTCGTCTCGTCTCGTCTCGTCTCGTCTCGTCTCGTGTCTTTTCGTCTCGTCTCGTCTCGTCTCGTCTCGTCTCGTCTCGTCTCGTCTCGTCTCGTCTCTTTTCTTTTCGTCTCGTCTCGTCTCGTCTCGTCTCGTCTCGTCTCGTCTCGTCTCGTCTCGTGTCTTTTCGTCTCGTCTCGTCTCGTCTCGTCTCGTCTCGTCTCTTTTCTTTTCGTCTCGTCTCGTCTCGTCTCGTCTCGTCTCGTCTCGTCTCGTCTCGTGTCTTTTCGTCTCGTCTCGTCGTCTCGTCTCGTCTCGTCTCGTCTCGTCTCGTCTCTTCTCGTCTCGTCTCGTCTCGTCTCGTCTCGTCTCGGCTCGGCTCGTCTCGTCTCGTCTCGTCTCGTCTCGTCTCTTTTCTTTTCGTCTCGTCTCGTCTCGTCTCGTCTCGTCTCGTATCGTCTCTTTTCGTCTCGTCTCGTCTCGTCTCGTCTCGTCTCGTCTCGTCTCGTCTCGTCTCGGCTCGTCTCGTCTCGTCTCGTCTCGTCTCTTTTCTTTTCTTTTCGTCTCGTCTCGTCTCGTCTCGTCTCGTCTCGTCTCGTCTCGTGTCTTTTCGTCTCGTCTCGTCTCGTCTCGTCTCGTCTCGTCTCTTTTCTTTTCGTCTCGTCTCGTCTCGTCTCGTCTCGTCTCGTCTCGTCTCGTCTCGTCTCTTTTCTTTTCGTCTCGTCTCGTCTCGTCTCGTCTCGTCTCGTCTAGGCTCGGCTCGTCTCGTCTCGTCTCGGTCTCGTCTCGTCTCTTTTCTTTTCGTCTCGTCTCGTCTCGTCTCGTCTCGTCTCTTTTCGTCTCGTCTCGTCTCGTCTCGTCTCGTCTCGTCTCGTCTCGTCTCGTCTCGTCTCGGCTCGGCTCGGCTCGTCTCGTCTCGTCTCGTCTCGTCTCGTCTCTTTTCTTTTCGTCTCGTCTCGTCTCGTCTCGTCTCGTCTCGTCTCGTCTCTTTTCTGTTCGTCTCGTCTCGTCTCGTCTCGTCTCGTCTCGGCTCGGCTCGTCTCGTCTCGTCTCGTCTCGTCTCTTTTCTTTTCTTTTCTTTTCGTCTCGTCTGGTCTCGTCTCGTCTCGTCTCGTCTCGTCTCGTCTCGTCTCATCTCGTCTCATCTCGTCTCGTCTCGTCTCGTCTCGTCTCTTTTCTTTTCGTCTCGTCTCGTCTCGTCTCGTCTCGTCTCGGCTCGGCTCGTCTCGTCTCGTCTCGTCTCGTCTCGTCTCTTTTCTTTTCGTCTCGTCTCGTCTCGTCTCTTTTCGTCTCGTCTCGTCTCGTCTCGTCTCTTTTCTTTTCTTTTCGTCTCGTCTCGTCTCGTCTCGTCTCGTCTCGGCTCGTCTCGTCTCGTCTCGTCTCGTCTCGTCTCTTTTCTTTTCGTCTCGTCTCGTCTCGTCTCGTCTCGTCTCGTCTCGTCTCGTCTCGTGTCTTTCGTCTCGTCTCGTCTCGTCTCGTCTCGTCTCGTCTCGTCTCGTCTCGTCTTGTCTCTTTTCTTTTCGTCTCGTCTCGTCTCGTCTCGTCTCGTCTCGTCTCGTCTCGTGTCTTTTCGTCTCGTCTCGTCTCGTCTCGTCTCGTCTCGTCTCGTCTCGTCTCGTCTCGTGTCTTTTCGTCTCGTCTCGTCTCGTCTCGTCTCGTCTCGTCTCGTCTCTTTTCTTTTCTTTTCGTCTCGTCTCGTCTCGTCTCGTCTCGTCTCGTCTCGTCTCGTCTCGTCTCGTGTCTTTTCGTCTCGTCTCGTCTCGTCTCGTCTCGTCTCGTCTCGTCTCGTCTTTTTTCTTTTCTTTTCTTTTCGTCTCGTCTCGTCTCGTCTCGTCTCGTCTCGTCTCGTCTCGTCTCTTTTCTTTTCGTCTCGTCTCGTCTCGTCTCGTCTCGTCTCGGCTCGTCTCGTCTCGTCTCGTCTCGTCTCGTCTCGTCTCTTTTCTTTTCGTCTCGTCTCGTCTCGTCTCGTCTCGTCTCGTCTCGTCTCGTCTCTTTTCTTTTCGTCTCGTCTCGTCTCGTCTCGTCTCGTCTCGTCTCGTCTCGTCTCGTGTCTTTTCGTCTCGTCTCGTCTCGTCTCGTCTCGTCTCTTTTCGTCTCGTCTCGTCTCGTCTCGTCTCGTCTCGTCTCGTCTCGGCTCGTCTCGTCTCGTCTCGTCTCGTCTCTTTTCTTTTCTTTTCTTTTCGTCTCGTCTGGTCTCGTCTCGTCTCGTCTCGTCTCGTCTCGTTTCGTCTCGTCTCGTCTCGTCTCGTCTCGTCTCTTTTCGTCTCGTCTCGTCTCGTCTCGTCTCGGCTCGGCTCGGCTCGTCTCGTCTCGTCTCGTCTCGTCTCGTCTCTTTTCTTTTCGTCTCGTCTCGTCTCGTCTCTTTTCGTCTCGTCTCGTCTCGTCTCGTCTCGTCTCGTCTCGTCTCGTCTCGGCTCGGCTCGTCTCGTCTCGTCTCGTCTCGTCTCGTCTCTTTTCTTTTCGTCTCGTCTCGTCTCGTCTCGTCTCGTCTCGTCTCGTCTCGTCTCGTCTCGTGTCTTTTCGTCTCGTCTCGTCTCGTCTCGTCTCGTCTCGTCTCGTCTCGTGTCTTTTCGTCTCGTCTCGTCTCGTCTCGTCTCGTCTCGTCTCGTCTCGTCTCGTCTCGTCTCTTTTCTTTTCGTCTCGTCTCGTCTCGTCTCGTCTCGTCTCGTCTCGTGTCTTTTCGTCTCGTCTCGTCTCGTCTCGTCTCGTCTCGTCTCGTCTCGTCTCGTCTCGTCTCGTCTCGTCTCGTCTCGTGTCTTTTCGTCTCGTCTCGTCTCGTCTCGTCTCGTCTCGTCTCTTTTCTTTTCGTCTCGTCTCGTCTCGTCTCGTCTCGTCTCGGCTCGGCTCGGCTCGTCTCGTCTCGTCTCGTCTCGTCTCTTTTCTTTTCGTCTCGTCTCGTCTCGTCTCGTCTCGTCTCGTCTCGTCTCGTCTCTTTTCTTTTCGTCTCGTCTCGTCTCGTCTCGTCTCGTCTCGTCTCGTCTCGTCTCTTTTCGTCTCGTCTCGTCTCGTCTCGTCTCGTCTCGTCTCGGCTCGGCTCGTCTCGTCTCGTCTCGTCTCGTCTCTTTTCTTTTCTTTTCTTTTCGTCTCGTCTGGTCTCGTCTCGTCTCGTCTCGTCTCGTCTCGTCTCGTCTCGTCTCGTCTCGTCTCTTTTCGTCTCGTCTCGTCTCGTCTCGTCTCGTCTCGGCTCGGCTCGTCTCGTCTCGTCTCGTCTCGTCTCGTCTCTTTTCTTTTCTTTTCGTCTCGTCTCGTCTCTTTTCGTCTCGTCTCGTCTCGTCTCGTCTCGTCTCGTCTCGTCTCGTCTCGGCTCGTCTCGTCTCGTCTCGTCTCGTCTCGTCTCTTTTCTTTTCTTTTCGTCTCGTCTCGTCTCGTCTCGTCTCGTCTCGTCTCGTCTCGTCTCGTGTCTTTTCGTCTCGTCTCGTCTCGTCTCGTCTCGTCTCGTCTCGTCTCGTCTCGTGTCTTTTCGTCTCGTCTCGTCTCGTCTCGTCTCGTCTCGTCTCGTCTCGTCTCTTTTCTTTTCGTCTCGTCTCGTCTCGTCTCGTCTCGTCTCGTCTCGTCTCGTCTCGTCTCGTCTCGTCTCGTCTCGTCTCGTGTCTTTTCGTCTCGTCTCGTCTCGTCTCGTCTCGTCTCTTTTCTTTTCGTCTCGTCTCGTCTCGTCTCGTCTCGTCTCGTCTCGTCTCGTCTCGTGTCTTTTCGTCTCGTCTCGTCTCGTCTCGTCTCGTCTCGTCTCGTCTCGTCTCGTCTCGTCTCGTCTCTTTCTTTTCGTCTCGTCTCGTCTCGTCTCGTCTCGTCTCGGCTCGGCTCGTCTCGTCTCGTCTCGTCTCGTCTCGTCTCTTTTCTTTTCGTCTCGTCTCGTCTCGTCTCGTCTCGTCTCGTCTCGTCTCGTCTCTTTTCTTTTCGTCTCGTCTCGTCTCGTCTCGTCTCGTCTCGTCTCGTCTCGTCTCGTGTCTTTTCGTCTCGTCTCGTCTCGTCTCGTCTCGTCTCTTTTCGTCTCGTCTCGTCTCGTCTCGTCTCGTCTCGTCTCGTCTCGGCTCGTCTCGTCTCGTCTCGTCTCGTCTCGTCTCTTTTCTTTTCTTTTCTTTTCGTCTCGTCTGGTCTCGTCTCGTCTCGTCTCGTCTCGTCTCGTCTCGTTTCGTCTCGTCTCGTCTCGTCTCGTCTCTTTTCGTCTCGTCTCGTCTCGTCTCGTCTCGTCTCGGCTCGGCTCGTCTCGTCTCGTCTCGTCTCGTCTCGTCTCTTTTCTTTTCGTCTCGTCTCGTCTCGTCTCTTTTCGTCTCGTCTCGTCTCGTCTCGTCTCGTCTCGTCTCGTCTCGGCTCGGCTCGGCTCGTCTCGTCTCGTCTCGTCTCGTCTCTTTTCTTTTCGTCTCGTCTCGTCTCGTCTCGTCTCGTCTCGTCTCGTCTCGTCTCGTCTCGTCTCGTCTCGTGTCTTTTCGTCTCGTCTCGTCTCGTCTCGTCTCGTCTCGTCTCGTCTCGTCTCGTGTCTTTTCGTCTCGTCTCGTCTCGTCTCGTCTCGTCTCGTCTCGTCTCGTCTCGTCTCTTTTCTTTTCGTCTCGTCTCGTCTCGTCTCGTCTCGTCTCGTCTCGTCTCGTGTCTTTTCGTCTCGTCTCGTCTCGTCTCGTCTCGTCTCGTCTCGTCTCGTCTCGTCTCGTCTCGTCTCGTCTCGTGTCTTTTCGTCTCGTCTCGTCTCGTCTCGTCTCGTCTCGTCTCATCTCGTCTCGTCTCGTCTCGTCTCGTCTCTTTTCTTTTCGTCTCGTCTCGTCTCGTCTCGTCTCGGCTCGTCTCGTCTCGGCTCGTCTCGTCTCGTCTCGTCTCGTCTCGTCTCGTCTCGGCTCGTCTCGTCTCGTCTCGTCTCGTCTCTTTTCTTTTCTTTTCTTTTCGTCTCGTCTGGTCTCGTCTCGTCTCGTCTCGTCTCGTCTCGTTTCGTCTCGTCTCGTCTCGTCTCGTCTCGTCTCTTTTCGTCTCGTCTCGTCTCGTCTCGTCTCGGCTCGGCTCGGCTCGTCTCGTCTCGTCTCGTCTCGTCTCGTCTCTTTTCTTTTCGTCTCGTCTCGTCTCGTCTCTTTTCGTCTCGTCTCGTCTCGTCTCGTCTCGTCTCGTCTCGTCTCGTCTCGGCTCGGCTCGTCTCGTCTCGTCTCGTCTCGTCTCGTCTCTTTTCTTTTCGTCTCGTCTCGTCTCGTCTCGTCTCGTCTCGTCTCGTCTCGTCTCGTCTCGTGTCTTTTCGTCTCGTCTCGTCTCGTCTCGTCTCGTCTCGTCTCGTCTCGTGTCTTTTCGTCTCGTCTCGTCTCGTCTCGTCTCGTCTCGTCTCGTCTCGTCTCGTCTCGTCTCTTTTCTTTTCGTCTCGTCTCGTCTCGTCTCGTCTCGTCTCGTCTCGTGTCTTTTCGTCTCGTCTCGTCTCGTCTCGTCTCGTCTCGTCTCGTCTCGTCTCGTCTCGTCTCGTCTCGTCTCGTCTCGTGTCTTTTCGTCTCGTCTCGTCTCGTCTCGTCTCGTCTCGTCTCTTTTCTTTTCGTCTCGTCTCGTCTCGTCTCGTCTCGTCTCGGCTCGGCTCGGCTCGTCTCGTCTCGTCTCGTCTCGTCTCTTTTCTTTTCGTCTCGTCTCGTCTCGTCTCGTCTCGTCTCGTCTCGTCTCGTCTCTTTTCTTTTCGTCTCGTCTCGTCTCGTCTCGTCTCGTCTCGTCTCGTCTCGTCTCTTTTCGTCTCGTCTCGTCTCGTCTCGTCTCGTCTCGTCTCGGCTCGGCTCGTCTCGTCTCGTCTCGTCTCGTCTCTTTTCTTTTCTTTTCTTTTCGTCTCGTCTGGTCTCGTCTCGTCTCGTCTCGTCTCGTCTCGTCTCGTCTCGTCTCGTCTCGTCTCTTTTCGTCTCGTCTCGTCTCGTCTCGTCTCGTCTCGGCTCGGCTCGTCTCGTCTCGTCTCGTCTCGTCTCGTCTCTTTTCTTTTCTTTTCGTCTCGTCTCGTCTCTTTTCGTCTCGTCTCGTCTCGTCTCGTCTCGTCTCGTCTCGTCTCGTCTCGGCTCGTCTCGTCTCGTCTCGTCTCGTCTCGTCTCTTTTCTTTTCTTTTCGTCTCGTCTCGTCTCGTCTCGTCTCGTCTCGTCTCGTCTCGTCTCGTGTCTTTTCGTCTCGTCTCGTCTCGTCTCGTCTCGTCTCGTCTCGTCTCGTGTCTTTTCGTCTCGTCTCGTCTCGTCTCGTCTCGTCTCGTCTCGTCTCGTCTCTTTTCTTTTCGTCTCGTCTCGTCTCGTCTCGTCTCGTCTCGTCTCGTCTCGTCTCGTCTCGTCTCGTCTCGTCTCGTCTCGTGTCTTTTCGTCTCGTCTCGTCTCGTCTCGTCTCGTCTCTTTTCTTTTCGTCTCGTCTCGTCTCGTCTCGTCTCGTCTCGTCTCGTCTCGTCTCGTGTCTTTTCGTCTCGTCTCGTCTCGTCTCGTCTCGTCTCGTCTCGTCTCGTCTCGTCTCGTCTCGTCTCTTTTCTTTTCGTCTCGTCTCGTCTCGTCTCGTCTCGTCTCGGCTCGGCTCGTCTCGTCTCGTCTCGTCTCGTCTCGTCTCTTTTCTTTTCGTCTCGTCTCGTCTCGTCTCGTCTCGTCTCGTCTCGTCTCGTCTCTTTTCTTTTTCGTCTCGTCTCGTCTCGTCTCGTCTCGTCTCGTCTCGTCTCGTCTCGTGTCTTTTCGTCTCGTCTCGTCTCGTCTCGTCTCGTCTCTTTTCGTCTCGTCTCGTCTCGTCTCGTCTCGTCTCGTCTCGTCTCGGCTCGTCTCGTCTCGTCTCGTCTCGTCTCGTCTCTTTTCTTTTCTTTTCTTTTCGTCTCGTCTGGTCTCGTCTCGTCTCGTCTCGTCTCGTCTCGTCTCGTTTCGTCTCGTCTCGTCTCGTCTCGTCTCTTTTCGTCTCGTCTCGTCTCGTCTCGTCTCGTCTCGGCTCGGCTCGTCTCGTCTCGTCTCGTCTCGTCTCGTCTCTTTTCTTTTCGTCTCGTCTCGTCTCGTCTCTTTTCGTCTCGTCTCGTCTCGTCTCGTCTCGTCTCGTCTCGTCTCGGCTCGGCTCGGCTCGTCTCGTCTCGTCTCGTCTCGTCTCTTTTCTTTTCGTCTCGTCTCGTCTCGTCTCGTCTCGTCTCGTCTCGTCTCGTCTCGTCTCGTCTCGTCTCGTGTCTTTTCGTCTCGTCTCGTCTCGTCTCGTCTCGTCTCGTCTCGTCTCGTCTCGTGTCTTTTCGTCTCGTCTCGTCTCGTCTCGTCTCGTCTCGTCTCGTCTCGTCTCGTCTCTTTTCTTTTCGTCTCGTCTCGTCTCGTCTCGTCTCGTCTCGTCTCGTCTCGTGTCTTTTCGTCTCGTCTCGTCTCGTCTCGTCTCGTCTCGTCTCGTCTCGTCTCGTCTCGTCTCGTCTCGTCTCGTGTCTTTTCGTCTCGTCTCGTCTCGTCTCGTCTCGTCTCGTCTCATCTCGTCTCGTCTCGTCTCGTCTCGTCTCTTTTCTTTTCGTCTCGTCTCGTCTCGTCTCGTCTCGGCTCGTCTCGTCTCGGCTCGTCTCGTCTCGTCTCGTCTCGTCTCGTCTCGTCTCGTCTCGTCTCGTCTCGGCTCGGCTCGTCTCGTCTCGTCTCGTCTCGTCTCGTCTCTTTTCTTTTCGTCTCGTCTCGTCTCGTCTCGTCTCGTCTCGTCTCGTCTCGTCTCTTTTCATCTCGTCTCGTCTCGTCTCGTCTCGTCTCGTCTCGGCTCGGCTCGTCTCGTCTCGTCTCGTCTCGTCTCTTTTCTTTTCTTTTCTTTTCGTCTCGTCTGGTCTCGTCTCGTCTCGTCTCGTCTCGTCTCGTCTCGTCTCGTCTCGTCTCGTCTCGTCTCGTCTCTTTTCGTCTCGTCTCGTCTCGTCTCGTCTCGTCTCGGCTCGTCTCGTCTCGTCTCGTCTCGTCTCGTCTCTTTTCTTTTCTTTTCGTCTCGTCTCGTCTCTTTTCGTCTCGTCTCGTCTCGTCTCGTCTCGTCTCGTCTCGTCTCGTCTCGGCTCGTCTCGTCTCGTCTCATCTCGTCTCGTCTCTTTTCTTTTCTTTTCGTCTCGTCGTCTCGTCTCGTCTCGTCTCGTCTCGTCTCGTGTCTTTTCGTCTCGTCTCGTCTCGTCTCGTCTCGTCTCGTCTCGTCTCGTCTCGTGTCTTTTCGTCTCGTCTCGTCTCGTCTCGTCTCGTCTCGTCTCGTCTCGTCTCGTCTCGTCTCTTTTCTTTTCGTCTCGTCTCGTCTCGTCTCGTCTCGTCTCGTCTCGTCTCGTCTCGTCTCGTCTCTTTTCGTCTCGTCTCGTCTCGTCTCGTCTCGTCTCGTCTCGGCTCGTCTCGTCTCGTCTCGTCTCGTCTCGTCTCTTTTCTTTTCTTTTCGTCTCGTCTCGTCTCTTTTCGTCTCGTCTCGTCTCGTCTCGTCTCGTCTCGTCTCGTCTCGTCTCGTCTCGTCTCGTCTCTTTTCTTTTCTTTCGTCGTCTCGTCTCGTCTCGTCTCGTCTCGTCTCGTCTCGTCTCGTCTCGTGTCTTTTCGTCTCGTCTCGTCTCGTCTCGTCTCGTCTCGTCTCGTCTCGTCTCGTGTCTTTTCGTCTCGTCTCGTCTCGTCTCGTCTCGTCTCGTCTCGTCTCGTCTCGTCTCGTCTCTTTTCTTTTCGTCTCGTCTCGTCTCGTCTCGTCTCGTCTCGTCTCGTCTCGTCTCGTCTCGTGTCTTTTCGTCTCGTCTCGTCTCGTCTCGTCTCGTCTCGTCTCTTTTCTTTTCGTCTCGTCTCGTCTCGTCTCGTCTCGTCTCGTCTCGTCTCGTCTCGTGTCTTTTCGTCTCGTCTCGTCTCGTCTCGTCTCGTCTCGTCTCGTCTCGTCTCGTCTCGTCTCGTCTCTTTTCTTTTCGTCTCGTCTCGTCTCGTCTCGTCTCGTCTCGGCTCGGCTCGTCTCGTCTCGTCTCGTCTCGTCTCGTCTCTTTTCTTTTCGTCTCGTCTCGTCTCGTCTCGTCTCGTCTCGTATCGTCTCTTTTCGTCTCGTCTCGTCTCGTCTCGTCTCGTCTCGTCTCGTCTCGTCTCGTCTCGGCTCGTCTCGTCTCGTCTCGTCTCGTCTCTTTTCTTTTCTTTTCGTCTCGTCTCGTCTCGTCTCGTCTCGTCTCGTCTCGTCTCGTGTCTTTTCGTCTCGTCTCGTCTCGTCTCGTCTCGTCTCGTCTCTTTTCTTTTCGTCTCGTCTCGTCTCGTCTCGTCTCGTCTCGTCTCGTCTCGTCTCGTCTCTTTTCTTTTCGTCTCGTCTCGTCTCGTCTCGTCTCGTCTCGTCTAGGCTCGGCTCGTCTCGTCTCGTCTCGTCTCGTCTCGTCTCTTTTCTTTTCGTCTCGTCTCGTCTCGTCTCGTCTCGTCTCTTTTCGTCTCGTCTCGTCTCGTCTCGTCTCGTCTCGTCTCGTCTCGTCTCGTCTCGGCTCGGCTCGGCTCGTCTCGTCTCGTCTCGTCTCGTCTCGTCTCTTTTCTTTTCGTCTCGTCTCGTCTCGTCTCGTCTCGTCTCGTCTCGTCTCTTTTCTGTTCGTCTCGTCTCGTCTCGTCTCGTCTCGTCTCGGCTCGGCTCGTCTCGTCTCGTCTCGTCTCGTCTCTTTTCTTTTCTTTTCTTTTCGTCTCGTCTGGTCTCGTCTCGTCTCGTCTCGTCTCGTCTCGTCTCGTCTCATCTCGTCTCATCTCGTCTCGTCTCGTCTCGTCTCGTCTCTTTTCTTTTCGTCTCGTCTCGTCTCGTCTCGTCTCGTCTCGGCTCGGCTCGTCTCGTCTCGTCTCGTCTCGTCTCGTCTCTTTTCTTTTCGTCTCGTCTCGTCTCGTCTCTTTTCGTCTCGTCTCGTCTCGTCTCGTCTCTTTTCTTTTCTTTTCGTCTCGTCTCGTCTCGTCTCGTCTCGTCTCGGCTCGTCTCGTCTCGTCTCGTCTCGTCTCGTCTCTTTTCTTTTCGTCTCGTCTCGTCTCGTCTCGTCTCGTCTCGTCTCGTCTCGTCTCGTGTCTTTTCGTCTCGTCTCGTCTCGTCTCGTCTCGTCTCGTCTCGTCTCGTCTCGTCTTGTCTCTTTTCTTTTCGTCTCGTCTCGTCTCGTCTCGTCTCGTCTCGTCTCGTCTCGTGTCTTTTCGTCTCGTCTCGTCTCGTCTCGTCTCGTCTCGTCTCGTCTCGTCTCGTCTCGTGTCTTTTCGTCTCGTCTCGTCTCGTCTCGTCTCGTCTCGTCTCGTCTCTTTTCTTTTCTTTTCGTCTCGTCTCGTCTCGTCTCGTCTCGTCTCGTCTCGTCTCGTCTCGTCTCGTGTCTTTTCGTCTCGTCTCGTCTCGTCTCGTCTCGTCTCGTCTCGTCTCGTCTTTTTTCTTTTCTTTTCTTTTCGTCTCGTCTCGTCTCGTCTCGTCTCGTCTCGTCTCGTCTCGTCTCTTTTCTTTTCGTCTCGTCTCGTCTCGTCTCGTCTCGTCTCGGCTCGTCTCGTCTCGTCTCGTCTCGTCTCGTCTCGTCTCTTTTCTTTTCGTCTCGTCTCGTCTCGTCTCGTCTCGTCTCGTCTCGTCTCGTCTCTTTTCTTTTCGTCTCGTCTCGTCTCGTCTCGTCTCGTCTCGTCTCGTCTCGTCTCGTGTCTTTTCGTCTCGTCTCGTCTCGTCTCGTCTCGTCTCTTTTCGTCTCGTCTCGTCTCGTCTCGTCTCGTCTCGTCTCGTCTCGGCTCGTCTCGTCTCGTCTCGTCTCGTCTCTTTTCTTTTCTTTTCTTTTCGTCTCGTCTGGTCTCGTCTCGTCTCGTCTCGTCTCGTCTCGTTTCGTCTCGTCTCGTCTCGTCTCGTCTCGTCTCTTTTCGTCTCGTCTCGTCTCGTCTCGTCTCGGCTCGGCTCGGCTCGTCTCGTCTCGTCTCGTCTCGTCTCGTCTCTTTTCTTTTCGTCTCGTCTCGTCTCGTCTCTTTTCGTCTCGTCTCTTTTCTTTTCGTCTCGTCTCGTCTCGTCTCGTCTCGTCTCGTCTCGTCTCGTCTCGTCTCGTCTCGTCTCGTCTCGTGTCTTTTCGTCTCGTCTCGTCTCGTCTCGTCTCGTCTCGTCTCGTCTCGTCTCGTCTCGTGTCTTTTCGTCTCGTCTCGTCTCGTCTCGTCTCGTCTCGTCTCGTCTCGTGTCTTTTCGTCTCGTCTCGTCTCGTCTCGTCTCGTCTCGTCTCGTCTCGTCTCGTCTCGTCTCTTTTCTTTTCGTCTCGTCTCGTCTCGTCTCGTCTCGTCTCGTCTCGTGTCTTTTCGTCTCGTCTCGTCTCGTCTCGTCTCGTCTCGTCTCGTCTCGTCTCGTCTCGTCTCGTCTCGTCTCGTCTCGTGTCTTTTCGTCTCGTCTCGTCTCGTCTCGTCTCGTCTCGTCTCTTTTCTTTTCGTCTCGTCTCGTCTCGTCTCGTCTCGTCTCGGCTCGGCTCGGCTCGTCTCGTCTCGTCTCGTCTCGTCTCTTTTCTTTTCGTCTCGTCTCGTCTCGTCTCGTCTCGTCTCGTCTCGTCTCGTCTCTTTTCTTTTCGTCTCGTCTCGTCTCGTCTCGTCTCGTCTCGTCTCGTCTCGTCTCTTTTCGTCTCGTCTCGTCTCGTCTCGTCTCGTCTCGTCTCGGCTCGGCTCGTCTCGTCTCGTCTCGTCTCGTCTCTTTTCTTTTCTTTTCTTTTCGTCTCGTCTGGTCTCGTCTCGTCTCGTCTCGTCTCGTCTCGTCTCGTCTCGTCTCGTCTCGTCTCTTTTCGTCTCGTCTCGTCTCGTCTCGTCTCGTCTCGGCTCGGCTCGTCTCGTCTCGTCTCGTCTCGTCTCGTCTCTTTTCTTTTCTTTTCGTCTCGTCTCGTCTCTTTTCGTCTCGTCTCGTCTCGTCTCGTCTCGTCTCGTCTCGTCTCGTCTCGGCTCGTCTCGTCTCGTCTCGTCTCGTCTCGTCTCTTTTCTTTTCTTTTCGTCTCGTCTCGTCTCGTCTCGTCTCGTCTCGTCTCGTCTCGTCTCGTGTCTTTTCGTCTCGTCTCGTCTCGTCTCGTCTCGTCTCGTCTCGTCTCGTCTCGTGTCTTTTCGTCTCGTCTCGTCTCGTCTCGTCTCGTCTCGTCTCGTCTCGTCTCTTTTCTTTTCGTCTCGTCTCGTCTCGTCTCGTCTCGTCTCGTCTCGTCTCGTCTCGTCTCGTCTCGTCTCGTCTCGTCTCGTGTCTTTTCGTCTCGTCTCGTCTCGTCTCGTCTCGTCTCTTTTCTTTTCGTCTCGTCTCGTCTCGTCTCGTCTCGTCTCGTCTCGTCTCGTCTCGTGTCTTTTCGTCTCGTCTCGTCTCGTCTCGTCTCGTCTCGTCTCGTCTCGTCTCGTCTCGTCTCTTTTCTTTTCGTCTCGTCTCGTCTCGTCTCGTCTCGTCTCGGCTCGGCTCGTCTCGTCTCGTCTCGTCTCGTCTCGTCTCTTTTCTTTTCGTCTCGTCTCGTCTCGTCTCGTCTCGTCTCGTCTCGTCTCGTCTCTTTTCTTTTCGTCTCGTCTCGTCTCGTCTCGTCTCGTCTCGTCTCGTCTCGTCTCGTGTCTTTTCGTCTCGTCTCGTCTCGTCTCGTCTCGTCTCTTTTCGTCTCGTCTCGTCTCGTCTCGTCTCGTCTCGTCTCGTCTCGGCTCGTCTCGTCTCGTCTCGTCTCGTCTCGTCTCTTTTCTTTTCTTTTCTTTTCGTCTCGTCTGGTCTCGTCTCGTCTCGTCTCGTCTCGTCTCGTCTCGTTTCGTCTCGTCTCGTCTCGTCTCGTCTCTTTTCGTCTCGTCTCGTCTCGTCTCGTCTCGTCTCGGCTCGGCTCGTCTCGTCTCGTCTCGTCTCGTCTCGTCTCTTTTCTTTTCGTCTCGTCTCGTCTCGTCTCTTTTCGTCTCGTCTCGTCTCGTCTCGTCTCGTCTCGTCTCGTCTCGGCTCGGCTCGGCTCGTCTCGTCTCGTCTCGTCTCGTCTCTTTTCTTTTCGTCTCGTCTCGTCTCGTCTCGTCTCGTCTCGTCTCGTCTCGTCTCGTCTCGTCTCGTCTCGTGTCTTTTCGTCTCGTCTCGTCTCGTCTCGTCTCGTCTCGTCTCGTCTCGTCTCGTGTCTTTTCGTCTCGTCTCGTCTCGTCTCGTCTCGTCTCGTCTCGTCTCGTCTCGTCTCTTTTCTTTTCGTCTCGTCTCGTCTCGTCTCGTCTCGTCTCGTCTCGTCTCGTGTCTTTTCGTCTCGTCTCGTCTCGTCTCGTCTCGTCTCGTCTCGTCTCGTCTCGTCTCGTCTCGTCTCGTCTCGTGTCTTTTCGTCTCGTCTCGTCTCGTCTCGTCTCGTCTCGTCTCATCTCGTCTCGTCTCGTCTCGTCTCGTCTCTTTTCTTTTCGTCTCGTCTCGTCTCGTCTCGTCTCGGCTCGTCTCGTCTCGGCTCGTCTCGTCTCGTCTCGTCTCGTCTCGTCTCTTTTCTTTTCGTCTCGTCTCGTCTCGTCTCGTCTCGTCTCGTCTCGGCTCGGCTCGTCTCGTCTCGTCTCGTCTCGTCTCGTCTCTTTTCTTTTCGTCTCGTCTCGTCTCGTCTCGTCTCGTCTCGTCTCGTCTCGTCTCTTTTCATCTCGTCTCGTCTCGTCTCGTCTCGTCTCGTCTCGGCTCGGCTCGTCTCGTCTCGTCTCGTCTCGTCTCTTTTCTTTTCTTTTCTTTTCGTCTCGTCTGGTCTCGTCTCGTCTCGTCTCGTCTCGTCTCGTCTCGTCTCGTCTCGTCTCGTCTCGTCTCGTCTCTTTTCGTCTCGTCTCGTCTCGTCTCGTCTCGTCTCGGCTCGTCTCGTCTCGTCTCGTCTCGTCTCGTCTCTTTTCTTTTCTTTTCGTCTCGTCTCGTCTCTTTTCGTCTCGTCTCGTCTCGTCTCGTCTCGTCTCGTCTCGTCTCGTCTCGGCTCGTCTCGTCTCGTCTCATCTCGTCTCGTCTCTTTTCTTTTCTTTTCGTCTCGTCTCGTCTCGTCTCGTCTCGTCTCGTCTCGTCTCGTCTCGTGTCTTTTCGTCTCGTCTCGTCTCGTCTCGTCTCGTCTCGTCTCGTCTCGTCTCGTGTCTTTTCGTCTCGTCTCGTCTCGTCTCGTCTCGTCTCGTCTCGTCTCGTCTCGTCTCGTCTCTTTTCTTTTCGTCTCGTCTCGTCTCGTCTCGTCTCGTCTCGTCTCGTCTCGTCTCGTCTCGTCTCGTCTCGTCTCGTGTCTTTTCGTCTCGTCTCGTCTCGTCTCGTCTCGTCTCTTTTCTTTTCGTCTCGTCTCGTCTCGTCTCGTCTCGTCTCGTCTCGTCTCGTCTCGTGTCTTTTCGTCTCGTCTCGTCTCGTCTCGTCTCGTCTCGTCTCGTCTCGTCTCGTCTCGGCTCGGCTCGGCTCGTCTCGTCTCGTCTCGTCTCGTCTCTTTTCTTTTCGTCTCGTCTCGTCTCGTCTCGTCTCGTCTCGTCTCGTCTCTTTTCGTCTCGTCTCGTCTCGTCTCTTTTCGTCTCGTCTCGTCTCGTCTCGTCTCGTCTCGTCTCGTCTCGTCTCGGCTCGTCTCGTCTCGTCTCGTCTCGTCTCGTCTCTTTTCTTTTCGTCTCGTCTCGTCTCGTCTCGTCTCGTCTCGTCTCGTCTCGTCTCGTGTCTTTTCGTCTCGTCTCGTCTCGTCTCGTCTCGTCTCGTCTCGTCTCGTCTCTTTTCTTTTCGTCTCGTCTCGTCTCGTCTCGTCTCGTCTCGTCTCGTCTCGTCTCGTCTCTTTTCTTTTCGTCTCGTCTCGTCTCGTCTCGTCTCGTCTCGTCTAGGCTCGGCTCGTCTCGTCTCGTTTCGTCTCGTCTCGTCTCTTTTCTTTTCGTCTCGTCTCGTCTCGTCTCGTCTCGTCTCGTCTCGTCTCGGCTCGGCTCGGCTCGTCTCATCTCGGCTCGGCTCGTCTCGTCTCGTCTCGTCTCTTTTCTTTTCGTCTCGTCTCGTCTCGTCTCGTCTCGTCTCGTCTCGTCTCGTCTCTTTTCTGTTCGTCTCGTCTCGTCTCGTCTCGTCTCGGCTCGGCTCGGCTCGTCTCGTCTCGTCTCGTCTCGTCTCTTTTCTTTTCTTTTCTTTTCGTCTCGTCTGGTCTCGTCTCGTCTCGTCTCGTCTCGTCTCGTCTCGTCTCATCTCGTCTCATCTCGTCTCGTCTCGTCTCGTCTCGTCTCTTTTCTTTTCGTCTCGTCTCGTCTCGTCTCGTCTCGTCTCGGCTCGGCTCGTCTCGTCTCGTCTCGTCTCGTCTCTTTTCTTTTCGTCTCGTCTCGTCTCGTCTCTTTTCGTCTCGTCTCGTCTCGTCTCGTCTCTTTTCTTTTCTTTTCGTCTCGTCTCGTCTCGTCTCGTCTCGTCTCGTCTCGTGTCTTTTCGTCTCGTCTCGTCTCGTCTCGTCTCGTCTCGTCTCGTCTCTTTTCTTTTCGTCTCGTCTCGTCTCGTCTCGTCTCGTCTCGTCTCGTCTCGTCTCGTCTCGTCTCGTCTCGTGTCTTTTCGTCTCGTCTCGTCTCGTCTCGTCTCGTCTCGTCTCGTCTCGTCTCTTTTCTTTTCGTCTCGTCTCGTCTCGTCTCGTCTCGTCTCGTCTCGTCTCGTCTCGTGTCTTTCCGTCTCGTCTCGTCTCGTCTCGTCTCGTCTCGTCTCGTCTCGTCTCGTCTCGTCTCTTTTCTTTTCGTCTCGTCTCGTCTCGTCTCGTCTCGTCTCGTCTCTTTTCGTCTCGTCTCGTCTCGTCTCGTCTCGTCTCGTCTCGTCTCTTTTCGTCTCGTCTCGTCTCGTCTCGTCTCGTCTCGTCTCGTCTCGTCTCGTCTCGGCTCGGCTCGTCTCGTCTCGTCTCGTCTCGTCTCGTCTCTTTTCTTTTCGTCTCGTCTCGTCTCGTCTCGTCTCGTCTCGTCTCGTCTCGTCTCGTCTCGGCTCGTCTCGGCTCGTCTCGTCTCGTCTCGTCTCGTCTCGTCTCGTCTCTTTTCTTTTCGTCTCGTCTCTTTTCTTTTCGTCTCGTCTCGTCTCTTTTCGTCTCGTCTCGTCTCGTCTCGTCTCGTCTCGTCTCTTTTCTTTTCGTCTCGTCTCGTCTCGTCTCGTCTCGTCTCGGCTCGGCTCGTCTCGTCTCGTCTCGTCTCGTCTCGTCTCTTTTCTTTTCGTCTCGTCTCGTCTCGTCTCGTCTCGTCTCGTCTCGTCTCTTTTCGTCTCGTCTCGTCTCGTCTCGTCTCGTCTCGTCTCGTCTCGGCTCGGCTCGTCTCGTCTCGTCTCGTCTCTTTTCTTTTCTTTTCTTTTCGTCTCGTCTGGTCTCGTCTGGTCTGGTCTCGTCTCGTCTCGTCTCGTCTCGTCTCGTCTCGTCTCGTCTCGTCTCGTCTCTTTTCTTTTCGTCTCGTCTCGTCTCGTCTCGTCTCGTCTCGGCTCGGCTCGTCTCGTCTCGTCTCGTCTCGTCTCTTTTCTTTTCGTCTCGTCTCGTCTCGTCTCGTCTCGTCTCGTCTCGTCTCTTTTCGTCTCGTCTCGTCTCGTCTCGTCTCGTCTCGTCTCGTCTCGGCTCGTCTCGGCTCGGCTCGGCTCGGCTCGTCTCGTCTCGTCTCGTCTCTTTTCTTTTCGTCTCGTCTCGTCTCGTCTCGTCTCGTCTCGTCTCGTCTCGTCTCGTGTCTTTTCGTCTCGTCTCGTCTCGTCTCGTCTCGTCTCGTCTCGTCTCTTTTCTTTTCGTCTCGTCTCGTCTCGTCTCGTCTCGTCTCGGCTCGTCTCGTCTCGTCTCGTCTCGTCTCGTCTCGTCTCTTTTCTTTTCGTCTCGTCTCGTCTCGTCTCGTCTCGTCTCGTCTCGTCTCGTCTCTTTTCGTCTCGTCTCGTCTCGTCTCGTCTCGTCTCGTCTCGTCTCCTTTCTTTTCGTCTCGTCTCGTCTCGTCTCGTCTCGTCTCGTCTCGTCTCGTCTCGTCTCTTTTCTTTTCGTCTCGTCTCGTCTCGTCTCGTGTCTTTTCTTTTCTTTTCTTTTCTTTTCTTTTCTTTTCTTTTCTTTTCTTTTCTTTTCTTTTCTTTTCTTTTCTTTTCTTTTCTTTTCTTTTCTTTTCTTTTCTTTTCTTTTCTTTTCTTTTCTTTTCGTCTCGTCTCGTCTCGTCTCGTCTCGTCTCGTCTCGTCTCGTCTCGTCTCGTCTCGTCTCGTCTCGTCTCTTTTATTTTCTTTTCGTCTCGTCTCGTCTCGTCTCGTCTCGTCTCGTCTCGTCTCGTCTCGTCTCTTTTCTTTTCTTTTCTTTTCGTCTCGTCTGGTCTCGTCTGGTCTCGTCTCGTCTCGTCTCGTCTCGTCTCGTCTCGTCTCGTCTCGTCTCTTTTCTTTTCGTCTCGTCTCGTCTCGTCTCGTCTCGGCTCGGCTCGGCTCGTCTCGTCTCGTCTCGTCTCGTCTCTTTTCTTTTCGTCTCGTCTCGTCTCGTCTCGTCTCGTCTCGTCTCGTCTCTTTTCGTCTCGTCTCGTCTCGTCTCGTCTCGTCTCGTCTCGTCTCGTCTCGTCTCGTCTCTTTTCGTCTCGTCTCGTCTCGTCTCGTCTCGTCTCGTCTCGTCTCGTCTCGTCTCGTCTCGTCTCGTCTCGTCTCGTCTCGTGTCTTTTCGTCTCGTCTCGTCTCGTCTCGTCTCGTCTCTTTTCTTTTCGTCTCGTCTCGTCTCGTCTCGTCTCGTCTCGTCTCGTCTCGTCTCGTGTCTTTTCGTCTCGTCTCGTCTCGTCTCGTCTCGTCTCGTCTCGTCTCGTCTCGTCTCGGCTCGGCTCGGCTCGTCTCGTCTCGTCTCGTCTCGTCTCTTTTCTTTTCGTCTCGTCTCGTCTCGTCTCGTCTCGTCTCGTCTCGTCTCTTTTCGTCTCGTCTCGTCTCGTCTCTTTTCGTCTCGTCTCGTCTCGTCTCGTCTCGTCTCGTCTCGTCTCGTCTCGGCTCGGCTCGTCTCGTCTCGTCTCGTCTCGTCTCGTCTCTTTTCTTTTCGTCTCGTCTCGTCTCGTCTCGTCTCGTCTCGTCTCGTCTCGTCTCGTGTCTTTTCGTCTCGTCTCGTCTCGTCTCGTCTCGTCTCGTCTCGTCTCGTCTCTTTTCTTTTCGTCTCGTCTCGTCTCGTCTCGTCTCGTCTCGTCTCGTCTCGTCTCGTCTCGTCTCGTCTCGTCTCGTCTCGTCTCTTTTCTTTTCGTCTCGTCTCGTCTCGTCTCGTCTCGTCTCGTCTAGGCTCGGCTCGTCTCGTCTCGTTTCATCTCGTCTCGTCTCTTTTCTTTTCGTCTCGTCTCGTCTCGTCTCGTCTCGTCTCTTTTCGTCTCGTCTCGTCTCGTCTCGTCTCGGCTCGGCTCGGCTCGGCTCGGCTCGTCTCGTCTCGGCTCGGCTCGTCTCGTCTCGTCTCGTCTCTTTTCTTTTCGTCTCGTCTCGTCTCGTCTCGTCTCGTCTCGTCTCGTCTCGTCTCGTCTCTTTTCTGTTCGTCTCGTCTCGTCTCGTCTCGTCTCGTCTCGGCTCGGCTCGTCTCGTCTCGTCTCGTCTCGTCTCTTTTCTTTTCTTTTCTTTTCGTCTCGTCTGGTCTCGTCTCGTCTCGTCTCGTCTCGTCTCGTCTCGTCTCATCTCGTCTCATCTCGTCTCGTCTCGTCTCGTCTCGTCTCTTTTCTTTTCGTCTCGTCTCGTCTCGTCTCGTCTCGTCTCGGCTCGGCTCGTCTCGTCTCGTCTCGTCTCGTCTCTTTTCTTTTCGTCTCGTCTCGTCTCGTCTCTTTTCGTCTCGTCTCGTCTCGTCTCGTCTCTTTTCTTTTCTTTTCGTCTCGTCTCGTCTCGTCTCGTCTCGTCTCGTCTCGTCTCGTGTCTTTTCGTCTCGTCTCGTCTCGTCTCGTCTCGTCTCGTCTCGTCTCGTCTCGTCTCTTTTCTTTTCGTCTCGTCTCGTCTCGTCTCGTCTCGTCTCGTCTCGTCTCGTCTCGTCTCGTCTCGTCTCGTCTCGTCTCGTCTCGTCTCGTGTCTTTTCGTCTCGTCTCGTCTCGTCTCGTCTCGTCTCGTCTCGTCTCTTTTCTTTTCGTCTCGTCTCGTCTCGTCTCGTCTCGTCTCGTCTCGTCTCGTCTCGTGTCTTTCCGTCTCGTCTCGTCTCGTCTCGTCTCGTCTCGTCTCGTCTCTTTTCTTTCCGTCTCGTCTCGTCTCGTCTCGTCTCGTCTCGTCTCGTCTCGTCTCGTCTCGTCTCGTCTCGTCTCGTCTCGTCTCGTCTCGTGTCTTTTCGTCTCGTCTCGTCTCGTCTCGTCTCGTCTCGTCTCGTCTCTTTTCTTTTCGTCTCGTCTCGTCTCGTCTCGTCTCGTCTCGTCTCTTTTCGTCTCGTCTCGTCTCGTCTCGTCTCGTCTCGTCTCGTCTCGTCTCGGCTCGGCTCGTCTCGTCTCGTCTCGTCTCGTCTCGTCTCTTTTCTTTTCGTCTCGTCTCGTCTCGTCTCGTCTCGTCTCGTCTCGTCTCGTCTCGTCTCGGCTCGTCTCGGCTCGTCTCGTCTCGTCTCGTCTCGTCTCGTCTCGTCTCTTTTCTTTTCGTCTCGTCTCTTTTCTTTTCGTCTCGTCTCGTCTCTTTTCGTCTCTTTTCGTCTCGTCTCGTCTCGTCTCGTCTCTTTTCTTTTCGTCTCGTCTCGTCTCGTCTCGTCTCGTCTCGGCTCGGCTCGTCTCGTCTCGTCTCGTCTCGTCTCGTCTCTTTTCGTCTCGTCTCGTCTCGTCTCGTCTCGTCTCGTCTCGTCTCGTCTCGTCTCGGCTCGTCTCGTCTCGTCTCGTCTCGTCTCGTCTCGTCTCGGCTCGGCTCGTCTCGTCTCGTCTCGTCTCTTTTCTTTTCTTTTCTTTTCGTCTCGTCTGGTCTCGTCTGGTCTGGTCTCGTCTCGTCTCGTCTCGTCTCGTCTCGTCTCGTCTCGTCTCGTCTCGTCTCTTTTCTTTTCGTCTCGTCTCGTCTCGTCTCGTCTCGTCTCGGCTCGGCTCGTCTCGTCTCGTCTCGTCTCGTCTCTTTTCTTTTCGTCTCGTCTCGTCTCGTCTCGTCTCGTCTCGTCTCGTCTCGTCTCTTTTCGTCTCGTCTCGTCTCGTCTCGTCTCGTCTCGTCTCGGCTCGGCTCGGCTCGGCTCGGCTCGGCTCGTCTCGTCTCGTCTCGTCTCTTTTCTTTTCGTCTCGTCTCGTCTCGTCTCGTCTCGTCTCGTCTCGTCTCGTCTCGTGTCTTTTCGTCTCGTCTCGTCTCGTCTCGTCTCGTCTCGTCTCGTCTCGTCTCGTCTTGTCTCTTTTCTTTTCGTCTCGTCTCGTCTCGTCTCGTCTCGTCTCGTGTCTTTTCGTCTCGTCTCGTCTCGTCTCGTCTCGTCTCGTCTCGTCTCGTCTCGTCTCGTCTCGTTTCGTCTCGTCTCGTCTCGTCTCCTCTCGTCTCGTCTCGTGTCTTTTCGTCTCGTCTCGTCTCGTCTCGTCTCGTCTCGTCTCGTCTCTTTTCTTTTCTTTTCGTCTCGTCTCGTCTCGTCTCGTCTCGTCTCGTCTCGTCTCGTCTCGTGTCTTTTCGTCTCGTCTCGTCTCGTCTCGTGTCGTCTCGTCTCGTCTTTTTTCTTTTCTTTTCTTTTCGTCTCGTCTCGTCTCTTTTCTTTTCGTCTCGTCTCGTCTCGTCTCGTCTCGTCTCGTCTCGTCTCTTTTCTTTTCGTCTCGTCTCGTCTCGTCTCGTCTCGTCTCGGCTCGTCTCGTCTCGTCTCGTCTCGTCTCGTCTCTTTTCTTTTCGTCTCGTCTCGTCTCGTCTCGTCTCGTCTCGTCTCGTCTCGTCTCTTTTCGTCTCGTCTCGTCTCGTCTCGTCTCGTCTCGTCTCGTCTCCTTTCTTTTCGTCTCGTCTCGTCTCGTCTCGTCTCGTCTCGTCTCGTCTCGTCTCTTTTCTTTTCGTCTCGTCTCGTCTCGTCTCGTGTCTTTTCTTTTCTTTTCTTTTCTTTTCTTTTCTTTTCTTTTTCTTTTCTTTTCTTTTCTTTTCTTTTCTTTTCTTTTCTTTTCTTTTCTTTTCTTTTCTTTTCGTTTCGTCTCGTCTCGTCTCGTCTCGTCTCGTCTCGTCTCGTCTCGTCTCGTCTCGTCTCGTCTCGTCTCGTCTCGTCTCGTCTCGTCTCTTTTATTTTCTTTTCGTCTCGTCTCGTCTCGTCTCGTCTCGTCTCGTCTCGTCTCGTCTCGTCTCTTTTCTTTTCTTTTCTTTTCGTCTCGTCTGGTCTCGTCTGGTCTCGTCTCGTCTCGTCTCGTCTCGTCTCGTCTCGTCTCGTCTCGTCTCTTTTCTTTTCGTCTCGTCTCGTCTCGTCTCGTCTCGGCTCGGCTCGGCTCGTCTCGTCTCGTCTCGTCTCGTCTCTTTTCTTTTCGTCTCGTCTCGTCTCGTCTCGTCTCGTCTCGTCTCGTCTCTTTCTCGTCTCGTCTCGTCTCGTCTCGTCTCGTCTCGTCTCGTCTCGTCTCGGCTCGGCTCGTCTCGTCTCGTCTCGTCTCGTCTCTTTTCGTCTCGTCTCGTCTCGTCTCGTCTCGTCTCGTCTCGTCTCGTCTCGTCTCGTCTCGTCTCGTGTCTTTTCGTCTCGTCTCGTCTCGTCTCGTCTCGTCTCGTCTCGTCTCGTCTCGTCTCGTCTCTTTTCTTTTCGTCTCGTCTCGTCTCGTCTCGTCTCGTCTCGTCTCGTCTCGTCTCGTCTCTTTTCTTTTCGTCTCGTCTCGTCTCGTCTCGTCTCGTCTCGTCTCGGCTCGTCTCGTCTCGTCTCGTCTCGTCTCGTCTCTTTTCTTTTCGTCTCGTCTCGTCTCGTCTCGTCTCGTCTCGTCTCGTCTCTTTTCGTCTCGTCTCGTCTCCTCTCGTCTCGTCTCGTCTCGTCTCGTCTCGGCTCGGCTCGTCTCGTCTCGTCTCGTCTCGTCTCTTTTCTTTTCTTTTCTTTTCGTCTCGTCTGGTCTCGTCTCGTCTCGTCTCGTCTCGTCTCGTCTCGTCTCGTCTCGTCTCGTCTCTTTTCTTTTCGTCTCGTCTCGTCTCGTCTCGTCTCGTCTCGTCTCGTCTCTTTTGTCTCGTCTCGTCTCGTCTCGTCTCGTCTCGTCTCGTCTCGTCTCGTCTCTTTTCGTCTCGTCTCGTCTCGTCTCGTCTCGTCTCGTCTCGTCTCTTTTCTTTTCTTTTCGTCTCGTCTCGTCTCGTCTCGTCTCGTCTCGTGTCTTTTCGTCTCGTCTCGTCTCGTCTCGTCTCGTCTCGTCTCGTCTGGTCTCGTCTCGTCTCGTCTCGTCTCGTCTCGTCTCGTCTCGTCTCTTTTCTTTTCTTTCTTTTCGTCTCGTCTCGTCTCGTCTCGTCTCGTCTCGTCTCGTCTCGTGTCTTTTCGTCTCGTCTCGTCTCGTCTCGTCTCGTCTCGTCTCGTCTCGTCTCGTCTCTTTTCTTTTCGTCTCGTCTCGTCTCGTCTCGTCTCGTCTCGTCTCGTCTCTTTTCTTTTCGTCTCGTCTCGTCTCGTCTCGTCTCGTCTCGTCTCGTCTCGTCTCGTCTCGTCTCGTCTCGTCTCTTTTCGTCTCGTCTCGTCTCGTCTCGTCTCGTCTCGTCTCGGCTCGTCTCGTCTCGTCTCGTCTCTTTTCTTTTCTTTTCGTCTCGTCTCGTCTCGTCTCGTCTCGTCTCGTCTCGTCTCGTCTCGTGTCTTTTCGTCTCGTCTCGTCTCGTCTCGTCTCGTCAGGTCTCGTCTCGTCTCGTCTCGTGTCTTTTTGTCTCGTCTCGTCTCGTCTCGTCTCGTCTCGTCTCGTCTCGTCTCGTCTCTTTTCTTTTCTTTTCGTCTCGTCTCGTCTCGTCTCGTCTCGTCTCGTCTCGTCTCGTGTCTTTTCGTCTCGTCTCGTCTCGTCTCGTCTCGTCTCGTCTCGTCTCGTCTCGTCTCGTCTCGTCTCTTTTCTTTTCGTCTCGTCTCGTCTCGTCTCGTCTCGTCTCGTCTCGTCTCGTCTCGTCTCGTCTCTTTTCTTTTCGTCTCGTCTCGTCTCGTCTCGTCTCGTCTCGTCTCGTCTCTTTTCTTTTCGTCTCGTCTCGTCTCGTCTCGTCTCGTCTCGTCTCGTCTCGTCTCGTCTCGTCTCGTCTCTTTTCGTCTCGTCTCGTCTCGTCTCGTCTCGTCTCGTCTCGGCTCGTCTCGTCTCGTCTCGTCTCTTTTCTTTTCGTCTCGTCTCGTCTCGTCTCGTCTCGTCTCGTCTCGTCTCGTCTCGTCTCGTCTCGTCTCGTCTCTTTTCGTCTCGTCTCGTCTCGTCTCGTCTCGTCTCGGCTCGGCTCGTCTCGTCTCGTCTCGTCTCGTCTCGTCTCTTTTCTTTTCGTCTCGTCTCGTCTCGTCTCTTTTCGTCTCGTCTCGTCTCGTCTCGTCTCGTCTCGTCTCGTCTCGTCTCGGCTCGGCTCGTCTCGTCTCGTCTCGTCTCGTCTCGTCTCTTTTCTTTTCGTCTCGTCTCGTCTCGTCTCGTCTCGTCTCGTCTCGTCTCGTCTCGTCTCGTCTCGTGTCTTTTCGTCTCGTCTCGTCTCGTCTCGTCTCGTCTCGTCTCGTCTCTTTTCTTTTCATCTCGTCTCGTCTCGTCTCGTCTCGTCTCGTCTCGTCTCGTGTCTTTTCGTCTCGTCTCGTCTCGTCTCGTCTCGTCTCGTCTCGTCTCGTCTCGTCTCTTCTTTTCGTCTCGTCTCGTCTCGTCTCGTCTCGTCTCGTCTCGTCTCGTCTCGTCTCGTCTCTTTTCGTCTCGTCTCGTCTCGTCTCGTCTCGTCTCGTCTCTTTTCTTTTCTTTTCGTCTCGTCTCGTCTCGTCTCGTCTCGTCTCGTCTCGTCTCGTGTCTTTTCGTCTCGTCTCGTCTCGTCTCGTCTCGTCTCGTCTCGTCTCGTCTCGTCTCGTCTCGTCTCTTTTCTTTTCTTTTCGTCTCGTCTCGTATCGTCTCGTCTCGTCTCGTCTCGTCTCGTCTCGTGTCTTTTCGTCTCGTCTCGTCTCGTCTCGTCTCGTCTCGTCTCGTCTCGTCTCGTCTCGTCTCGTCTCGTCTCTTTTCTTTTCGTCTCGTCTCGTCTCGTCTCGTCTCGTCTCGTCTCGTCTCGTCTCGTCTCGTCAGGTCTCGTCTCGTCTCGTCTCGTGTCTTTTTGTCTCGTCTCGTCTCGTCTCGTCTCGTCTCGTCTCGTCTCGTCTCGTGTCTTTTCGTCTCGTCTCGTCTCGTCTCGTCTCGTCTCGTCTCGTCTCTTTTCTTTTCTTTTCTTTTCGTCTCGTCTCGTCTCGTCTCGTCTCGTCTCGTCTCGTGTCTTTTCGTCTCGTCTCGTCTCGTCTCGTCTCGTCTCGTCTCGTCTCGTCTCGTCTCGTCTCTTTTCTTTTCGTCTCGTCTCGTCTCGTCTCGTCTCGTCTCGTCTCGTCTCTTTTCTTTTCGTCTCGTCTCGTCTCGTCTCGTCTCGTCTCGTCTCGTCTCGTCTCGTCTCGTCTCGTCTCGTCTCTTTTCGTCTCGTCTCGTCTCGTCTCGTCTCGTCTCGGCTCGGCTCGTCTCGTCTCGTCTCGTCTCTTTTCTTTTCTTTTCGTCTCGTCTCGTCTCGTCTCGTCTCGTCTCGTGTCTTTTCGTCTCGTCTCGTCTCGTCTCGTCTCGTCAGGTCTCGTCTCGTCTCGTCTCGTGTCTTTTTGTCTCGTCTCGTCTCGTCTCGTCTCGTCTCGTCTCGTCTCGTCTCTTTTCTTTTCTTTTCTTTTCGTCTCGTCTCGTCTCGTCTCGTCTCGTCTCGTCTCGTCTCGTGTCTTTTCGTCTCGTCTCGTCTCGTCTCGTCTCGTCTCGTCTCGTCTCGTCTCGTCTCTTTTCTTTTCTTTTCTTTTCGTCTCGTCTCGTCTCGTCTCGTCTCGTCTCGTCTCGTCTCTTTTCTTTTCGTCTCGTCTCGTCTCGTCTCGTCTCGTCTCGTCTCGTCTCTTTTCTTTTCGTCTCGTCTCGTCTCGTCTCGTCTCGTCTCGTCTCGTCTCGTCTCGTCTCGTCTCGTCTCTTTTCGTCTCGTCTCGTCTCGTCTCGTCTCGTCTCGTCTCGGCTCGTCTCGTCTCGTCTCGTCTCGTCTCTTTTCTTTTCGTCTCGTCTCGTCTCGTCTCGTCTCGTCTCGTCTCGTCTCGTCTCGTCTCGTCTCGTCTCTTTTCGTCTCGTCTCGTCTCGTCTCGTCTCGGCTCGGCTCGTCTCGTCTCGTCTCGTCTCGTCTCGTCTCGTCTCTTTTCTTTTCGTCTCGTCTCGTCTCGTCTCTTTTCGTCTCGTCTCGTCTCGTCTCGTCTCGTCTCGTCTCGTCTCGTCTCGGCTCGGCTCGTCTCGTCTCGTCTCGTCTCGTCTCGTCTCTTTTCTTTTCGTCTCGTCTCGTCTCGTCTCGTCTCGTCTCGTCTCGTCTCGTCTCGTCTCGTCTCGTCTCGTGTCTTTTCGTCTCGTCTCGTCTCGTCTCGTCTCGTCTCGTCTCGTCTCTTTTCTTTTCGTCTCGTCTCGTCTCGTCTCGTCTCGTCTCGTCTCGTCTCGTGTCTTTTCGTCTCGTCTCGTCTCGTCTCGTCTCGTCTCGTCTCGTCTCGTCTCTTTTCTTTTCGTCTCGTCTCGTCTCGTCTCGTCTCGTCTCGTCTCGTCTCGTCTCGTCTCGTCTCTTTTCGTCTCGTCTCGTCTCGTCTCGTCTCGTCTCGTCTCTTTTCTTTTCGTCTCGTCTCGTCTCGTCTCGTCTCGTCTCGTCTCGTCTCGTCTCGTGTCTTTTCGTCTCGTCTCGTCTCGTCTCGTCTCGTCTCGTCTCGTCTCGTCTCGTCTCTTTTCTTTTCTTTTCGTCTCGTCTCGTATCGTCTCGTCTCGTCTCGTCTCGTCTCGTCTCGTGTCTTTTCGTCTCGTCTCGTCTCGTCTCGTCTCGTCTCGTCTCGTCTCGTCTCGTCTCGTCTCGTCTCGTCTCTTTTCTTTTCTTTTCTTTTCGTCTCGTCTCGTCTCGTCTCGTCTCGTCTCGTCTCGTCTCGTCTCGTCAGGTCTCGTCTCGTCTCGTCTCGTGTCTTTTTGTCTCGTCTCGTCTCGTCTCGTCTCGTCTCGTCTCGTCTCGTCTCGTCTCGTCTCTTTTCTTTTCTTTTCGTCTCGTCTCGTCTCGTCTCGTCTCGTCTCGTCTCGTCTCGTGTCTTTTCGTCTCGTCTCGTCTCGTCTCGTCTCGTCTCGTCTCGTCTCGTCTCGTCTCGTCTCGTCTCTTTTCTTTTCGTCTCGTCTCGTCTCGTCTCGTCTCGTCTCGTCTCGTCTCGTCTCGTCTCGTCTCGTCTCTTTTCTTTTCGTCTCGTCTCGTCTCGTCTCGTCTCGTCTCGTCTCGTCTCGTCTCGTCTCTTTTCTTTTCGTCTCGTCTCGTCTCGTCTCGTCTCGTCTCGTCTCGTCTCGTCTCGTCTCGTCTCTTTTCGTCTCGTCTCGTCTCGTCTCGTCTCGTCTCGGCTCGTCTCGTCTCGTCTCGTCTCGTCTCTTTTCTTTTCGTCTCGTCTCGTCTCGTCTCGTCTCGTCTCGTCTCGTCTCGTCTCGTCTCGTCTCGTCTCGTCTCTTTTCGTCTCGTCTCGTCTCGTCTCGTCTCGTCTCGGCTCGTCTCGTCTCGTCTCGTCTCGTCTCGTCTCTTTTCTTTTCGTCTCGTCTCGTCTCGTCTCGTCTCGTCTCGGCTCGGCTCGGCTCGTCTCGTCTCGTCTCGTCTCGTCTCGGCTCGGCTCGTCTCGTCTCGTCTCGTCTCGTCTCGTCTCTTTTCTTTTCGTCTCGTCTCGTCTCGTCTCGTCTCGTCTCGTCTCGTCTCGTCTCGTCTCGTGTCTTTTCGTCTCGTCTCGTCTCGTCTCGTCTCGTCTCGTCTCGTCTCTTTTCTTTTCGTCTCGTCTCGTCTCGTCTCGTCTCGTCTCGTCTCGTGTCTTTTCGTCTCGTCTCGTCTCGTCTCGTCTCGTCTCGTCTCGTCTCGTCTCTTTTCTTTTCTTTTCGTCTCGTCTCGTCTCGTCTCGTCTCGTCTCGTCTCGTCTCGTCTCGTCTCGTCTCGTCTCGTCTCGTGTCTTTTCGTCTCGTCTCGTCTCGTCTCGTCTCGTCTCGTCTCGTCTCTTTTCTTTTCGTCTCGTCTCGTCTCGTCTCGTCTCGTCTCGTCTCGTCTCGTCTCGTGTCTTTTCGTCTCGTCTCGTCTCGTCTCGTCTCGTCTCGTCTCGTCTCGTCTCGTCTCGTCTCGTCTCGTCTCGTCTCGTCTCTTTTCTTTTCGTCTCGTCTCGTCTCGTCTCGTCTCGTCTCGGCTCGGCTCGGCTCGTCTTGTCTCGTCTCGTCTCGTCTCGTCTCTTTTCTTTTCTTTTCGTCTCGTCTCGTCTCGTCTCGTCTCGTCTCGTCTCTTTTCGTCTCGTCTCGTCTCGTCTCGTCTCGTCTCGTCTCGGCTCGTCTCGTCTCGGCTCGGCTCGTCTCGTCTCGTCTCGTCTCGTCTCGTCTCTTTTCTTTTCGTCTCGTCTCGTCTCGTCTCGTCTCGTCTCGTCTCGTCTCGTCTCGTCTCGTCTCGTGTCTTTTCGTCTCGTCTCGTCTCGTCTCGTCTCGTCTCGTCTCGTCTCTTTTCTTTTCGTCTCGTCTCGTCTCGTCTCGTCTCGTCTCGTCTCGTCTCGTCTCGTCTCTTTTCTTTTCGTCTCGTCTCGTCTCGTCTCGTCTCGTCTCGTCTCGTCTCGGCTCGTCTCGTCTCGTCTCGTCTCGTCTCGTCTCTTTTCTTTTCGTCTCGTCTCGTCTCGTCTCGTCTCGTCTCGTCTCGTCTCGTCTCTTTTCGTCTCGTCTCGTCTCGTCTCGTCTCGTCTCGTCTCGTCTCGTCTCGTCTCGGCTCGTCTCGTCTCGTCTCGTCTCGTCTCGTCTCTTTTCGTCTCGTCTCGTCTCGTCTCGTCTCGTCTCGTCTCGTCTCTTTTCGTCTCTTTTCGTCTCGTCTCGTCTCGTCTCGTCTCGTCTCGGCTCGGCTCGTCTCGTCTCGTCTCGTCTCGTCTCTTTTCTTTTCTTTTCTTTTCGTCTCGTCTGGTCTCGTCTCGTCTCGTCTCGTCTCGTCTCGTCTCGTCTCGTCTCGTCTCATCTCGTCTCGTCTCGTCTCGTCTCGTCTCTTTTCTTTTCGTCTCGTCTCGTCTCGTCTCGTCTCGTCTCGGCTCGGCTCGTCTCGTCTCGTCTCGTCTCGTCTCGTCTCTTTTCTTTTCGTCTCGTCTCGTCTCGTCTCTTTTCGTCTCGTCTCGTCTCGTCTCGTCTCGTCTCGGCTCGTCTCGTCTCGTCTCGTCTCGTCTCGTCTCTTTTCTTTTCGTCTCGTCTCGTCTCGTCTCGTCTCGTCTCGTCTCGTCTCGTCTCGTCTCGTGTCTTTTCGTCTCGTCTCGTCTCGTCTCGTCTCGTCTCGTCTCGTCTCGTCTCGTCTCGTCTCGTCTCTTTTCTTTTCTTTTCGTCTCGTCTCGTCTCGTCACGTCTCGTCTCGTCTCGTCTCGTCTCGTGTCTTTTCGTCTCGTCTCGTCTCGTCTCGTCTCGTCTCGTCTCGTCTCGTCTCGTCTCTTTTCTTTTCGTCTCGTCTCGTCTCGTCTCGTCTCGTCTCGTCTCGTCTCGTCTCGTCTCGTCTCGTCTCGTCTCGTGTCTTTTCGTCTCGTCTCGTCTCGTCTCGTCTCGTCTCGTCTCGTCTCTTTTCTTTTCTTTTCGTCTCGTCTCGTCTCGTCTTGTCTCGTCTCGTGTCTTTTCGTCTCGTCTCGTCTCGTCTCGTCTCGTCTCGTCTCGTCTCGTCTCGTCTCGTCTCTTTTCTTTTCGTCTCGTCTCGTCTCGTCTCGTCTCGTCTCGTCTCGGCTCGGCTCGTCTCGTCTCGTCTCGTCTCGTCTCGTCTCTTTTCTTTTCGTCTCGTCTCGTCTCGTCTCGTCTCGTCTCGTCTCGTCTCTTTTCGTCTCGTCTCGTCTCGTCTCGTCTCGTCTCGTCTCGTCTCGTCTCGTCTCGGCTCGGCTCGTCTCGTCTCGTCTCGTCTCGTCTCGTCTCTTTTCTTTTCTTTTCGTCTCGTCTCGTCTCGTCTCGTCTCGTCTCGTCTCGTCTCGTCTCGTCTCGTGTCTTTTCGTCTCGTCTCGTCTCGTCTCGTCTCGTCTCGTCTCGTCTCGTCTCGTCTCTTTTCGTCTCGTCTCGTCTCGTCTCGTCTCGTCTCGTCTCGTCTCGTCTCGTCTCGTCTCGTCTCT
>NW_026040219.1:40000-45206 GCF_023343835.1 Lagopus muta
CGTCTCGTCTCGTCTCGTCTCGTCTCGTCTCGTCTCTTTTCGTCTCGTCTCGTCTCGTCTCGTCTCGTCTCGTCTCGTCTCGTCTCGTCTCGTCTCTTTTCTTTTCGTCTCGTCTCGTCTCGTCTCGTCTCGTCTCGGCTCGGCTCGTCTTGTCTCGTCTCGTCTCGTCTCGTCTCTTTTCTTTTCGTCTCGTCTCGTCTCGTCTCGTCTCGTCTCGTCTCGTCTCGTCTCTTTTCGTCTCGTCTCGTCTCGTCTCGTCTCGTCTCGTCTCGTCTCGTCTCGTCTCGTGTCTTTTCGTCTCGTCTCGTCTCGTCTCGTCTCGTCTCGTCTCGTCTCGTCTCGTCTCGTCTCTTTTCGTCTCGTCTCGTCTCGTCTCGTCTCGTCTCGTCTCGTCTCGTCTCGTCTCGTCTCTTTTCTTTTCGTCTCGTCTCGTCTCGTCTCGTCTCGTCTCGGCTCGGCTCGTCTCGTCTCGTCTCGTCTCGTCTCGTCTCTTTTCTTTTCGTCTCGTCTCGTCTCGTCTCGTCTCGTCTCGTCTCGTCTCGTCTCTTTTCGTCTCGTCTCGTCTCGTCTCGTCTCGTCTCGTCTCGTCTCGGCTCGTCTCGTCTCGTCTCTTTTCTTTTCTTTTCGTCTCGTCTCGTCTCGTCTTGTCTCGTCTCGTGTCTTTTCGTCTCGTCTCGTCTCGTCTCGTCTCGTCTCGTCTCGTCTCGTCTCGTCTCTTTTCTTTTCGTCTCGTCTCGTCTCGTCTCGTCTCGGCTCGGCTCGGCTCGTCTCGTCTCGTCTCGTCTCGTCTCGTCTCTTTTCTTTTCGTCTCGTCTCGTCTCGTCTCGTCTCGTCTCGTCTCGTCTCTTTTCGTCTCGTCTCGTCTCGTCTCGTCTCGTCTCGTCTCGTCTCGTCTCGGCTCGGCTCGTCTCGTCTCGTCTCGTCTCGTCTCGTCTCTTTTCTTTTCGTCTCGTCTCGTCTCGTCTCGTCTCGTCTCGTCTCGTCTCGTGTCTTTTCGTCTCGTCTCGTCTCGTCTCGTCTCGTCTCGTCTCGTCTCGTCTCGTCTCTTTTCGTCTCGTCTCGTCTCGTCTCGTCTCGTCTCGTCTCGTCTCGTCTCGTCTCGTCTCGTCTCTTTTCTTTTCGTCTCGTCTCGTCTCGTCTCGTCTCGTCTCGGCTCGGCTCGTCTCGTCTCGTCTCGTCTCGTCTCTTTTCTTTTCGTCTCGTCTCGTCTCGTCTCGTCTCGTCTCGTCTCGTCTCGTCTCGTCTCGTCTCGTCTCGTCTCGTCTCGTCTCGTCTCGTCTCGTGTCTTTTCGTCTCGTCTCGTCTCGTCTCGTCTCGTCTCGTCTCGTCTCGTCTCGTCTCGTCTCGTCTCTTTTCGTCTCGTCTCGTCTCGTCTCGTCTCGTCTCGTCTCGTCTCGTCTCGTCTCTTTTCTTTTCGTCTCGTCTCGTCTCGTCTCGTCTCGTCTCGGCTCGGCTCGTCTCGTCTCGTCTCGTCTCGTCTCGTCTCTTTTCTTTTCGTCTCGTCTCGTCTCGTCTCGTCTCGTCTCGTCTCGTCTCTTTTCGTCTCGTCTCGTCTCGTCTCGTCTCGTCTCGTCTCGTCTCGGCTCGTCTCGTCTCGTCTCGTCTCTTTTCTTTTCTTTTCTTTTCGTCTCGTCTGGTCTCGTCTCGTCTCGTCTCGTCTCTTTTCTTTTCTTTTCTTTTCGTCTCGTCTCTTTTCTTTTCTTTTCTTTTCTTTTCTTTTCTTTTCTTTTCTTTTCTTTTCTTTTCTTTTCTTTTCTTTTCTTTTCTTTTCTTTTCTTTTCTTTTCTTTTCTTTTCTTTTCTTTTCTTTTCTTTTCTTTTCTTTTCTTTTCTTTTCTTTTCTTTTCTTTTCTTTTCTTTTCTTTTCTTTTCTTTTCGTCTCATCTCGTCTCGTCTCGTCTCGTCTCTTTTCTTTTTTTTTTCTTTTCTTTTCTTTTCTTTTCTTTTCTTTTCTTTTCTTTTCTTTTCTTTTCTTTTCTTTTCTTTTCTTTTCTTTTCTTTTCTTTTCTTTTCTTTTCTTTTCTTTTCTTTTCTTTTCGTCTCGTCTCGTCTCGTCTCGTCTCGTCTCGTCTCGTCTCGTCTCGTCTCGTCTCGTCTCGTCTCGTCTCGTCTCTTTTCTTTTCGTCTCGTCTCGTCTCGTCTCGTCTCGTCTCGTCTCGTCTCGTCTCGTCTCTTTTCTTTTCGTCTCGTCTCGTCTCGTCTCGTCTCGGCTCGGCTCGTCTCGTCTCGTCTCGTCTCGTCTCGTCTCGTCTCTTTTCTTTTCGTCTCGTCTCGTCTCGTCTCGTCTCGTCTCGTCTCGTCTCTTTTCGTCTCGTCTCGTCTCGTCTCGTCTCGTCTCGTCTCGTCTCGTCTCGTCTCGTCTCCTTTCTTTTCGTCTCGTCTCGTCTCGTCTCGTCTCGTCTCGTCTCGTCTCGTCTCTTTTCTTTTCTTTTCTTTTCGTCTCGTCTCGTCTCTTTTCTTTTCTTTTCTTTTCTTTTCTTTTTCTTTTCTTTTCTTTTCTTTTCTTTTCTTTTCTTTTCTTTTCTTTTCTTTTCTTTTCTTTTCTTTTCTTTTCTTTTCTTTTCTTTTCTTTTCTTTTCTTTTCTTTTCTTTTCTTTTCTTTTCGTCTCGTCTCGTCTCGTCTCGTCTCGTCTCGTCTCGTCTCGTCTCGTCTCGTCTCGTCTCGTCTCGTCTCGTCTCGTCTCTTTTCTTTTCGTCTCGTCTCGTCTCGTCTCGTCTCGTCTCGTCTCGTCTCTTTTCTTTTCTTTTCTTTTCGTCTCGTCTGGTCTCGTCTGGTCTCGTCTGGTCTCGTCTCGTCTCGTCTCGTCTCGTCTCGTCTCGTCTCGTCTCGTCTCTTTTCTTTTCGTCTCGTCTCGTCTCGTCTCGTCTCGGCTCGGCTCGTCTCGTCTCGTCTCGTCTCGTCTCGTCTCTTTTCTTTTCGTCTCGTCTCGTCTCGTCTCGTCTCGTCTCGTCTCGTCTCTTTTCGTCTCGTCTCGTCTCGTCTCGTCTCGTCTCGTCTCGTCTCGTCTCGGCTCGGCTCGTCTCGTCTCGTCTCGTCTCGTCTCGTCTCTTTTCTTTTCGTCTCGTCTCGTCTCGTCTCGTCTCGTCTCGTCTCGTCTCGTCTCGTCTCGTCTCGTGTCTTTTCGTCTCGTCTCGTCTCGTCTCGTCTCGTCTCGTCTCGTCTCGTCTCGTCTCGTCTCTTTTCGTCTCGTCTCGTCTCGTCTCGTCTCGTCTCGTCTCGTCTCGTCTCGTCTCGTCTCGTCTCGTCTCGTCTCGTCTCTTTTCTTTCGTCTCGTCTCGTCTCGTCTCGTCTCGTCTCGGCTCGGCTCGTCTCGTCTCGTCTCGTCTCGTCTCGTCTCTTTTCTTTTCGTCTCGTCTCGTCTCGTCTCGTCTCGTCTCGTCTCGTCTCGTCTCTTTTCGTCTCGTCTCGTCTCGTCTCGTCTCGTCTCGTCTCGTCTTGTCTCGTCTCGTCTCGTCTCGTGTCTTTTCGTCTCGTCTCGTCTCGTCTCGTCTCGTCTCGTCTCGTCTCGTCTCGTCTCGTCTCGTCTCTTTTCGTCTCGTCTCGTCTCGTCTCGTCTCGTCTCGTCTCGTCTCGTCTCGTCTCGTCTCGTCTCGTCTCTTTTCTTTTCGTCTCGTCTCGTCTCGTCTCGTCTCGGCTCGGCTCGTCTCGTCTCGTCTCGTCTCGTCTCGTCTCTTTTCTTTTCGTCTCGTCTCGTCTCGTCTCGTCTCGTCTCGTCTCGTCTCGTCTCTTTTCGTCTCGTCTCGTCTCGTCTCGTCTCGTCTCGTCTCGTCTCGGCTCGTCTCGTCTCGTCTCTTTTCTTTTCTTTTCGTCTCGTCTCGTCTCGTCTTGTCTCGTCTCGTGTCTTTTCGTCTCGTCTCGTCTCGTCTCGTCTCGTCTCGTCTCGTCTCGTCTCGTCTCTTTTCTTTTCGTCTCGTCTCGTCTCGTCTCGTCTCGTCTCGTCTCGGCTCGGCTCGTCTCGTCTCGTCTCGTCTCGTCTCGTCTCTTTTCTTTTCGTCTCGTCTCGTCTCGTCTCGTCTCGTATCGTCTCGTCTCTTTTTCGTCTCGTCTCGTCTCGTCTCGTCTCGTCTCGTCTCGTCTCGTCTCGGCTCGGCTCGTCTCGTCTCGTCTCGTCTCGTCTCGTCTCTTTTCTTTTCGTCTCGTCTCGTCTCGTCTCGTCTCGTCTCGTCTCGTCTCGTGTCTTTTCGTCTCGTCTCGTCTCGTCTCGTCTCGTCTCGTCTCGTCTCGTCTCGTCTCTTTTCGTCTCGTCTCGTCTCGTCTCGTCTCGTCTCGTCTCGTCTCGTCTCGTCTCGTCTCGTCTCTTTTCTTTTCGTCTCGTCTCGTCTCGTCTCGTCTCGTCTCGGCTCGGCTCGTCTCGTCTCGTCTCGTCTCGTCTCTTTTCTTTTCGTCTCGTCTCGTCTCGTCTCGTCTCGTCTCGTCTCGTCTCGTCTCTTTTCGTCTCGTCTCGTCTCGTCTCGTCTCGTCTCGTCTCGTCTCGTCTCGTCTCGTCTCGTGTCTTTTCGTCTCGTCTCGTCTCGTCTCGTCTCGTCTCGTCTCGTCTCGTCTCGTCTCTTTTCGTCTCGTCTCGTCTCGTCTCGTCTCGTCTCGTCTCATCTCGTCTCGTCTCGTCTCGTCTCGTCTCTTTTCTTTTCGTCTCGTCTCGTCTCGTCTCGTCTCGTCTCGGCTCGGCTCGTCTCGTCTCGTCTCGTCTCGTCTCGTCTCTTTTCTTTTCGTCTCGTCTCGTCTCGTCTCGTCTCGTCTCGTCTCGTCTCTTTTCGTCTCGTCTCGTCTCGTCTCGTCTCGTCTCGTCTCGTCTCGGCTCGTCTCGTCTCGTCTCGTCTCTTTTCTTTTCTTTTCGTCTCGTCTCGTCTCGTCTCGTCTCGTCTCGTCTCTTTTCTTTTCTTTTCTTTCGTCTCGTCTCTTTTCTTTTCTTTTCTTTTCTTTTCTTTTTCTTTTCTTTTCTTTTCTTTTCTTTTCTTTTCTTTTCTTTTCTTTTCTTTTCTTTTCTTTTCTTTTCTTTTCTTTTCTTTTCTTTTCTTTTCTTTTCTTTTCTTTTCTTTTCTTTTCTTTTCTTTCTTTTCGTCTCATCTCGTCTCGTCTCTTTTCTTTTCTTTTCTTTTCTTTTCTTTTCTTTTCTTTTCTTTTCTTTTCTTTTCTTTTCTTTTCTTTTCTTTTCTTTTCTTTTCTTTTCTTTTCTTTTCGTCTCGTCTCGTCTCGTCTCGTCTCGTCT
>NW_026040220.1:0-45079 GCF_023343835.1 Lagopus muta
GGTTCCATTGGTTCCATTGGTTCCATTGGTTCCATTGGTTCCATTGGCTCCATTGGTTCCATTGGCTCCATTGGTTCCATTGGTTCCATTGCTCCATTGGCTCCATTGGTTCCATTGGCTCCATTGGTTCCATTGGCTCCATTGGTTCCATTGGTTCCATTGGCTCCATTGGCTCCATTGGTTCCATTGGCTCCATTGGTTCCATTGGCTCCATTGGCTCCATTGGTTCCATTTTGTCCATTGGTTCCATTGGTTCCATTGGCTCCATTGGCTCCATTGGTTCCATTGGCTCCATTGGTTCCATTGGCTCCATTGGCTCCATTGGTTCCATTGGCTCCATTGTTCCATTGGCTCCATTGGCTCCATTGGTTCCATTGGCTCCATTGGTTCCATTGGCTCCATTGGCTCCATTGGTTCCATTGGCTCCATTGGCTCCATTTTGTCCATTGGTTCCATTGGCTCCATTGGCTCCATTGGTTCCATTGGTTCCATTGGTTCCATTGGCTCCATTGGTTCCATTGGTTCCATTGGCTCCATTGGCTCCATTGGCTCCATTGGTTCCATTGGTTCCATTGGTTCCATTGGCTCCATTGGCTCCATTGGCTCCATTGGTTCCATTGGCTCCATTGGTTCCATTGGCTCCATTTTGTCCATTGGTTCCATTGGCTCCATTGGTTCCATTGGCTCCATTGGCTCCATTGGCTCCATTGGTTCCATTGGTTCCATTGGTTCCATTTTGTCCATTGGTTCCATTGGTTCCATTGGCTCCATTGGTTCCATTGGTTCCATTGGTTCCATTGGTTCCATTGGTTCCATTGGCTCCATTGGCTCCATTGGTTCCATTGGTTCCATTGGTTCATTGGTTCCATTGGTTCCATTGGTTCCATTGGTTCCATTGGCTCCATTGGCTCCATTGGTTCCATTGGTTCCATTGGCTCCATTGGCTCCATTGGTTCCATTGGTTCCATTGGTTCCATTGGTTCCATTGGTTCCATTGGTTCCATTGGTTCCATTGGCTCCATTGGCTCCATTGGCTCCATTGGCTCCATTGGCTCCATTGGTTCCATTGGTTCCATTGGCTCCATTGGTTCCATTGGTTCCATTGGCTCCATTGGTTCCATTGGTTCCATTGGTTCCATTGGTTCCATTGGTTCCATTGGTTCCATTGGCTCCATTGGTTCCATTGGTTCCATTGGTTCCATTGGCTCCATTGGTTCCATTGGTTCCATTGGTTCCATTGGTTCCATTGGCTCCATTGGTTCCATTGGCTCCATTGGTTCCATTGGTTCCATTGGCTCCATTTTGTCATGGTTCCATTGGTTCCATTTTGTCCATTGGTTCCATTGGTTCCATTGGCTCCATTGGCTCCATTGGTTCCATTGGCTCCATTGGCTCCATTGGCTCCATTTCTCCATTCCCCCCCCTCCCTCCCTTGCAGAGCTGCAGAAGGCCAAGGAGAAATCCCAGCAGCGCGGCGCCGATGCGGCAGAGCTGGCGGCCATTTGCAACCAGCTGGGCGAGATCCTGGCCAGCCACGGTGCGTCGGCAACACCGATCTGGGTTGGGGGTCCCAATTGGCTCCTCCTCGGGGGGGTGGGAGGGGTCCTTGAAGCCCCGGTTGTGCCGTAGGGAGGTATGAAGAGGCTTTGGCTGAGCACCGGGAGGAGCTGAGGTTGCTGGAGGAGGTGGGCGATGGAATCGGTTGCGCCGTGGCGCACCGCAAGATCGGCGAGCGTTTGGCTGAGATGGAGCTGTACCAGGCTGCTCTGGAGGTGGGTCGGGGGTTGGGGGTGGGGGTTTGGTGGGGTCGGGGTGTTGTTTTGACGGGGGGGATGGGGATGGATGGTTGGTTGTGGTTTGCTCAAGGGTTGGGGGAAGAGTTGACCAGCAGTCGACTCATTGGTTGACCTACTATCCACCCATTGGTTGACCCCATGGGTGATCAGTGGTTGACCACCAGTTGCCCCTACAGTCGACCCATTGGTTGACCAACAGTTGACCCAACCGTTGACCACCAGTTGACCCAACAGTCAACCCAATGGTTGACCACTAGTTGACCCAATGGTTGACCATCAGTTGACCTATTGGTTGATCACCAGTCAATCCATTGGTTGGCCACCAGTTGACCCAACAGTCGACCCAATGGTTGAACACCAGTTGACCCATTGGTTGACCACCAGTCGACCCACTGATTGACCACCAGTCAACCCATTGTTTGACCACCAGTTGACCCAATGGTTGACCACCAGTCGACCCATGGGTTGGCCACCAGTCAACCCAACAGCCGACCCAATGGTTGACCACCAGTCGACCCATTGGTTGACCACCAGTTGACCCCATGGTTGACCACCAGTCGACCCAGTGGTTGACCACCAGTCGACCCAGTGGTTGACCACCAGTTGACCCATTGGTTGGCCACCAGTCAACCCATTGGTTGCCCACCAGTTGACCCATTGGTTGGCCACCAGTCAACCCATTGGTTGACCACCAGCTGACCCTATGGTTGACCACCAGTTGACTCATTGGTTGGCCACCATTTCACCCAATGGCTGGCCACCAGACAACCCATTGGTTGACCTCCAGTTGACCCATTGGTTGGCCACCAGTCAACCCATTGGTTGACCACCAGTCGACCCAATGGTTGACCCAACAATCAACCCATTGGTTGACCACCAGTTGACCCAACAGTCGACCCAATGGTTGACCACCAGTTGACTCATTGGTTGGCCACCATTTCACCCAATGGTTGACCCAACAATCAACCCATTGGTTGACCACCAGTTGACCCAATGGTTGACCACCAGTTGACCTATTGGTTGACCACCAGTTGACCACCAGTTGACCCATTGGTTGGCCACCATTTCACCCAATGGTTGACCACTGGTTGACCCATTGGTTGACCACCAGTCAACCCATTGGTTGACCACCAGCTGACCCAATGGTTGACCCAACAATCAACCCATTGGTTGACCACCAGTTGACCTATTGGTTGACCACCAGTTGACCCACCAGTCGACCCAATGGTTGACCACCAGTTGACCCATTGGTTGACCACCAGTTGACCCATTGGTTGGCCACCAGTCGACCCATTGGTTGCCCACCAGTTGACCCATTGGTTAGCCACCAGTCAACCCATTGGTTGCCCACCAGTTGACCCATTGGTTGGCCACCAGTCAACCCATTGGTTGACCACCAGTTGACCCAATGGTTGACCACCAGTTGACCCAACAGTCGACCCAATGGTTGACCACCAGTTGACCCATTGGTTGACCACCAGTTGACCACCAGTTGACCCATTGGTTGGCCACCAGTTGACCCAATGGTTGACCACCAGTTGACCCATTGGTTGACCACCAGTTGACCCACCAGTCGACCCAATGGTTGACCACCAGTTGACCCATTGGTTGACCACCAGTTGACCACCAGTTGACCCATTGGTTGGCCACCAGTCAACCCATTGGTTGCCCACCAGTCAACCCATTGGTTGACCACCAGCTGACCCTATGGTTGCCCACCAGTTGACTCATTGGTTGGCCACCATTTCACCGAATGGCTAGCCACCAGACAACCCATTGGTTGACCTCCAGTTGACCCATTGGTTGCCCACCAGTCAACCCATTGGTTGCCCACCAGTCGACCCAATGGTTGACCCAACAATCAACCCATTGGTTGACCACCAGTTGACCCAATGGTTGACCACCAGTTGACCTATTGATTGACCACCAGTTGACCCACCAGTCGACCCAATGGTTGACCACCAATTGGACCACCAGTTGACCCATTGGTTGACCACCAGTCAACCCATTGGTTGCCCACCAGTTGACCCATTGGTTGGCCATCAGTCAACCCATTGGTTGACCACCAGTCGACCCAATGGTTGACCACCAGTTGACCTATTGGTTGGCCACCAGTTGACCCACCAGTCGACCCAATGGTTGACCACCAGTTGACCCATTGGTTGACCACCAGTTGACCACCAGTTGACCCATTGGTTGGCCACCAGTCAACCCATTGGTTGGCCATCAGTCAACCCATTGGTTGACCACCAGTCGACCCAATGGTTGACCACCAGCCTACCCATGGGTTGACCACCAGTGACCACCAGTTGACCCATTGGTTGACCACCAGTTGACCCAATGGTTGACCACCAGTTGACCACCAGTTGACCCAATGGTTGACCACCAGTTGACCCATTGGTTGACCACCAGTTGACCCAATGGTTGACCACCAGTTGACCACCTGTTGACCCAATGGTTGACCACCAGTTGACCCATTGGTTGACCACCAGCCGACCCATGGGTTTCCCCACCAGTCTCCCCGCCACTCGCCCACCGCTCGCCCCCCTTGTCCCCCTTCCCATTTCCTCCCCATTTTGGGCCCTGCCATTTGATCATCTTTTGGCATCCCTTGCAGCACCAGCGCCGCCACCTGGACTTGGCGCGAGCGCTGGGTGACGACACGGAGCAGCAGAGGGCCTGGGCCACCATCGGCCGGACCCACATGTTTGCTGCCGAAAGCCGCGCCGGCGCCGAGGCCGAGGAGGAGCTGAGGGAGGCAGAGCGGGCCTCGGAACCAGCCTGCAAATCCTCGACCAGCGCCTGGAGGGTCAGGGCTGACGGACCCTCTCTGTGTCCCCTATGTGTCCCCATGTCCCCTCTGTGTCCCCTTGTCAACTCCATGTGTCCCCATATCCTCCTATGTGTCCCTGTGTCCTCTCCATGTGTCCCCATGTCCCCTCTGTGTCCCCATGTCCCCTCATGTGTCCCCATATCCCCCTATGTGTCCCCGTGTCCCCTATGTGACCCCATATCCCCCTAGGTGTCCCCGTGTCCCCTTTGTGTCCCCATGTCCCCCTATGTGTCCCCGTGTCCTCTCCATGTGTCCCCATATCCCCCTATGTGTCCCCATGTCCCCCTATGTGTCCCCATATCTACTCCATGTGTCCCCATGTCCCCTATGTGACCCCATATCCCCCTATGTGTCCCCATGTCCCCCTCTGTGTCCCCACGGCCCCTCTGTCCCCTTGTCCCCTCCTTGTGTCCCCATATCTCCTCCATGTGTCCCCATGTCCGCCCGGTGTCCCCCTATGTGTCCTTATATCCCCGCTGTGTCCCCTTGTCCCCTCCATGTGTCCCCATATCCCCCTGTGTGTCCCCATGTCCCCTCCATGTGTCCCCAGGTCCCCGCTGGGTCCCCATGTCCGCTCCATGTGTCCCTGTGTCCCCTTCCAATGTCCCCGCCGCCCCCCCAAACCCCCATTCCCCCCCAAGCCCCCCATGCGTCTCCCCACATCCCCCAGTCCCCCCCCAAGCCCCCATGGCCCCCCCCATATCCCCCAGTCTCCCCCCAAACCCGCCAGGCCCCCCCTAGACCCCGCAGGCGTCCCCCCATTCCCCCCCCCAATCCTCCATTCGCCCCCCCGGACCGCCCAGAACCCCCACACCCCCCCATTCCCCGAAATCCCCCAATCTGCCCCCCAAACCCCCATGCCCCCGCCCAAACCCCCAGTCTCCCCTCCCAATCCCCCAGTCTCCCCCCCATTCCCCCGAAAACTCCCATGCTCCCCCCCATCCTCCCCCCCAGACCCCCCAGACCCCTCCATTCTCTCCCCCAGGCCGCCTCCCCAAACCCCCATTCCACCCCAAACCCCCATTCCCCCCCCGGCCCCCCCAGTCGAACCCCCAATCCCCCATGCTTGCGGCCAGACCCCCCTGCCCCCCCAGTCTCCCCCCAGTCCCCCTAAACCCCCCGTCTCCCCCCCATTCCCCCAAAGCTCCCAGTCTCCCCCCCAGGTCCCCCCCCTTGCCCCCCCATTCTACCCCCCAATCCCCCTTTCTCCCCTCCCAGACCCCCCAAGCCCCCATGCGCGTCCCCATGTCCCCCCTGCCCCCCCATGGTACCCCCCATTCCCCCCCCAGTCGCCCCATACTCACCATTCTTCCCCCAAGCCCCCATTCCCCCCAATCCCCCAGTCTCCCCCCAATTCCCCCCATGTTCCCCCCATTCTCCCCCCCATTCCCCCCTGCCCTCCCATTCCCCCCCCAGACCCCCCAGTCTTCCCCCCAGCCCTCGCAGTCCCCCCCATTCTGCCCTCATTCCCCCCCAATCCCCCATTCGCCCCCCATTCCCCCCCTGCCCTCCCATTCTCTGCCCCAGCCCACCCCAGCCCCTTATTACCCCCGCAGTCTCCCCCCATTCCCCCCCAAGCCCCCATTCTCCCCCCAGTCCCCCCCTGCCCCCGATTCTCCCCCTAGACCCCCCATTCCCCCCCGCCCCCCGATTCTCTCCCCAAGCCCCCCATGCTCCCCCCATTCCCCGCCCAAACCCCTCATTCCCCCCCAATCCCCCATTCTCCCCCCTATTCTCCCCCCAAAGGCCCCCACTCCCCCCCCAGCCCCCTCATTCCCCCCCATTACCCCCCCAGCCCCCCATTCTCCCCCAAAGCCCCCCAGTCCCTCCTGCCCCCCCATCTCCCCCGATAGCCCCCATGCTCCCCCCATGCCCCCCCATTCTTCCCCCATCCCCCCGCACCCCCTCATTGCCCCCCATGCTCCCCGCCAATCCCCCATTCTCCCCCTCAAAGCCCCCCAGTCCCCCCCAGCCCCCTCATTCCCCCCCATGCCCCCCCATCCCCCCATTCTCCTCCCCATTCCCCCCAGCCCCCTCATTCCCCCCCATCTCCCCCCAGCCCCCCCAGTCTCCCCCCCCAATCCCCCATTCTCCCCCCCAGTCCCCCGAAAACTCCCAGTGCTCCCCCCCAGCCTCCCCCCCAGACCCCCCAGACCCCCCATGCTCGCCCCCATTCCTCCTCCCCAAACCCCCAGTCCGCCCCAAACCCCCATTCCCCCCCCTGCCCCCCCATTCTAACCCCCAATCCCCCAGTCGTGCGTCCAGACCCCCCTGCCCCCCCATTCTCCCCCCATTCCCCCTAAAACCCCCCGTCTCCCCCCCATTCCCCCCAAGCGCCCATCGCCCCCCCAGTTCCCCCCCGTGCCCCCCCAGTCGACCCCCCAAGCCCCCATGCTCCCCTCCCAGACCCCCCAAGCCCCCCAGGCGCGTCCCAGGTCCCCCCTGCCCCCCCAGGGTACCCCCCAGTCCCCCCCCAGTCTCCCCATACGCACCAGTCTGCCCCCAAACCCCCCATTCCCCCCAATCCCCCATTCTCCCCCCAAGTCCCCCCAGTTCCCCCCATTCTCCCCCTCATTCCCCCCTGCCCTCCCATGTCCCCCCCCAGACCCCCCAGTCTTCCCCCCAGCCCTCTCAGTCCCCCCCATGCGGCCCCCAGTCCCCCCCAATCCCCCATTCTCCCCCATTCCCCCCCTGCCCTCCCATTCGCTTCCCCATCCCACCCCAGCCCCTTATGACCCCCGCATTCTCCCCCCATTCCCCCCCAAGCCCCCATTCTCCCCCCCATTCCCCCCCTGCCCCCCTATTCTCCCCCCAGACCCCCCAGTTCCCCCCCCACCCCTCTATTCTCTCCCCAAACCCCCCATTCTCCCCCCCATTCCCCCCTGCCTCCCCATTCTCCCCCCCAAGCCCCCATGCTCACCCCATTCCCCCCCCATGCCCCCCCATTCTCCCCCCTAGCCCACATTCCCTCCCCAGACCCCCAGACCCCCATTCTCCCCCCATTCCCCCTAAATCCCCCATGCTCCCCCGCAAATCCCCCCATTCCCCCCTCAACTCCACTCAGTCCCTCCGTAACCTCCCATTCTTACCCCAAACACCCATTCCCCCCCGCAGACCCCATTCTCCCCCCCCATTCCCACCCAAACCCCCATTCTCCCCCCCAGCCCCCCATTCTCCCCCACAAAGCCCCCATTCTGCCCCCCAATCCCCCATTCTCTCCAGACCCCCCAGAACCCCCATTCTCTTCCCCATGCCCCCCCAAACCCCCAGTCTCTCCCCCATTCTCCCCCCATATCCCCCAGTCCCCCCCCCCAGACCTCCCAGACCCCCCATTCTCCCCCCCAAAGCCCCCCAATCCCCCCCCATGCCCCCCCCATTCCCCCCCAAACCCCCCAGTCCACCCAGACCCCCCATTCGCCCCCCCATTCCCCCAGTCTCCCCCCAAAGCCCCCCTTTCTCCCCCCCAAAGGCCCCCAGTCCCCCCGGCCCCCCCATTCTCCCCCCCAAAGCCCCCATATCCCCCAGCCCCCCTCATTCCCCCCCATTACCCCCCCAGCCCCCCAGTCTCCCCCAAAGCCCCCCAGTCCCCCTGCCCCCCCAGTCCCCCCCCAGCCCCCAGTCTCCCCCAAAGCCTCCCATTCCCTCCTGCCCCCCATCTCCCCCTATATCCCCCAGTCCCCCCCCAGCCCCCGATTCTTCCCCATTCCCCCCCAGCCCCCGCATTCCCCCCCAGTCCCCCCCCCAGCCCCCCATTTTCCCCCAAAGCCCTCCATTCCCCCCAGCCCCCGCATTCCCCCCCAGTTCCCCCCCCATCCCCCCATTCTCCCCCCGAAACCCCCCATTCTCCCCCCCAGCCCCCCAGTTTCCCCCCCAAAGCCCCCCATGCCCCCCCCATTCTTCCCCCAGTCCCCCCATTCCCCCCCATCCCCCCATGCTCCCCCCAAAGCCCCCCATTCCCGCCTGCCCCCCCAGCTCCCCCTATATCCCCCATTCTCCCCCCAGTCCCCCCCATGCTTCCCCCATCCCCCCTCACCCCCTCATTCCCCCCCATTCTCCCCTCCAATCCCCCAGTCTCCCCCCCAAAGCCCCCCAGTCCCCCCGGCCCCCCCATTCTCCCCCTCAAAGCCCCCCATCCCCCCCCAGCCCCTCATTGGCCCCCCCATGCCCCCCCCAGTCCCCCCCATTCTCTCCCCCAAAGCCCCCCATTCCCCCCTGCCCCCCATCTCCCCCCATATCCCTCATTCTCCCCCCCAAAGCCCCCCATCCCCCCCAGCCCCCTCATGCCCCCCCAGTCTCCCCCCAGCCCCCCCCATATCCCCCATGGCTCCCCCCCATTCCCCCCCAAACACCCCATTCTCCCCCCCATCCCCCCATTCGCCCCCCAAAGCCTCCCATTCCCCCTGCCCCCCAGCTCCCCTCATATCCCCCATTCTCCCCCCCAAACCCCCCATTCCCCCCCAGCCCCCTCATTCCCCCCCAATCCCCCATTCTCCCCCTATTCTCCCCCCCAAAGCCCTCCATTCCCCCCCAGCCCCCTCATTCCCCCCCATTACCCCCCCAGCCCCCCATTCTCCCCCAAAGCCCCCCATTCCCCCCTGCCCCCCCATTCACCCCCCATCCCCCATTCTCCCCCCTAAAGCCCCCCATTCCCGCCTGCCCCCCCATTGCTCCCCCGATATCCCCCATTCACCCCCAATCCCCCCCAGTCTTCCCCCATCCCCCCTCACCCCCGCATTGCCCCCCATTCTCCCCTCCAATCCCCCATTCTCCCCCCCAAAGCCCCCCATTCTCCCCCTCAAAGCCCCCATCCCCCCCAGCCCCCTCATTCCCCCCCATTTCCCTCCCCATCCCCCCATTCTCCCCCAGTTCCCCCCCCATTCTCCCCCCCAAAGCCCCCCATTCCCCCCTGCCCCCCCATTCCCCCCCCCATTCGGCCCCCATTCCCCCCCAGCCCCCTCATTCCCCCCCATTCCCCCCCCATCCCCCCATTCTCCCCCAAAGCCCCCCATTCCCCCCCAGCCCCCTCATTCCCCCCCATTCCTCCCCCCAGCCCCCCATTCCCCCCCCATTCTTCCCCCATTCCCCCCCAGCCCCCTCATTCCCCCCATTCCTCCCCCCAGCCCCCCATTCCCCCCCCATTCTTCCCCCATTCCCCCCCAGCCCCCTCATTCCCCCCCATTCCCCCCAGCCCCCCCATTCTCCCCCTCAAAGCCCCCCATTCCCCCCAGCCCCCGCATTCCCCCCCAGTCCCCCCCCCATCCCCCCATTCCCCCCCATTCGTCCCCCATTCCCCCCATATCCCCCAGTCTCCCCCCATTCCTCCCCCATTCTCCCCCTCAAAGCCCCCCATTCCCCCCAGCCCCCTCATTCCCCCCCTTGCCCCCCCCATCCCCCCATTCCCCCCCATTCTTCCCCCATTCTCCCCATATCCCCCATTCTCCCCCCATTCCCCCCCCATTCGCCCCCCCAAAGCCCCCCATTCCCCCCAGCCCCCTCATTCCCCCCCATTCCCCCCCCATCCCCCCATTCTCCCCCCCAAAGCCCCCCATTCCCCCCCAGCCCCCCATTCTCCCCCCCAAAGCGCCCCATTCCCCCCTGCCCCCCCATTCCCCCCCATTCTTCCCCCATTCCCCCCAGCCCCCTCATTCCCCCCCATTCCCCCCCCATCCCCCCATTCTCCCCCCCAAGGCCCCCCATTCCCCCCTGCCCACCCATCTCCCCTCATATCCCCCATTCTCCCCCCATTCTCCCCCCCAAAGCCCCCCATTCCCCCCCAGCCCCCTCATTCCCCCCCAATTCCCCATTCTCCCCCCTATTCTCCCCCCCAAAGGCCCCCACTCCCCCTCCAGCCCCCTCATTCCCCCCCATTCCTCCCCCCAGCCCCCCATTCCCCCCCATTCTTCCCCCATTGCCCCCCAGCCCCCTCATTCCCCCCCATTCTCCCCCCCAGCCCCCCATTTCCCCCCCCAGCCCCCCATTCTCCCCCCCAAAGCCTCCCATTCCCCCCCATTCCCCCCCATTCCCCCCCCATTCTCCCCCCCAGCCCCCCATTCTCCCCCCCAAGCCCCCCATTCCCCCCCATTCTTCCCCCATTGCCCCCCAGCCCCCTCATTCCCCCCCATTCTCCCCCCCAGCCCCCCATTTCCCCCCCCAGCCCCCCATTCTCCCCCCCAAAGCCTCCCATTCCCCCCCATTCCCCCCCATTCCCCCCCATTCTCCCCCCCAGCCCCCCATTCTCCCCCCCAAGCCCCCCATTCCCCCCCATTCTTCCCCCATTCCCCCCCAGCCCCCTCATTCCCCCCCATTCCCCCCCTACAGGCCGTGCCCCCCGCCGGGAGGTGGCAGCCATGCGGACCCGTCTCTACCTCAACCTGGGCCTGGTTTACGACAGCCTGCAGGACGCCGAGCGCCGGCGGCTCTTCCTGCAGCGCAGCGTTTTTGTGGCCGAAAGGGAACGGCTGCACGACGACCTGTTCAGGGCTCATTACAACCTGGGCCAAATCCACCTGAGGGCAGGGGAGCACAGCCAGGCGCTGAGGTGCTTGGAAAGAGCCCGGGATTGCGCGCGAGCCATGGGAGAGAAGGAGATGGAGAGCGACTGCCTCAGCGGCACGGCGCAGGTGGGGGAGCTGGGGGACCTCAGAGCCCCCATGGGTGCCCATGGGGTCCCTATTTTGTGGCTTTGGGATCCCCTATAGGTGTCCTTGCGTTCCCCTATGGGTGTCTTTGGGTTCCCCTATGGGTGTCCTTGGGATCCCCTATGGGTGTCCTTGGGATCCCCTATAGGTGGCCTTGGGAGCCCTGATGGGTAGCTTTTGGATCCCCGATGGGTGTCCTTGCGATCCCTTATGGGTGTCCTTGGGTTCCCCTATGGGTGTCCTTGGGATCCCTTATGGGTGTCCTTGGGTTCCCCTATGGGTGTCCTTGGATTCCCCTATGGGTGCCCTTGGGAGCCCTGATGGGTGTCCTTGGGATCCCCTATGGGTGTCCTTGTGTTCCCCTATGGGTGTCCTTGGGATCCCCTATGGGTGTCCTTGTGTTCCCCTATGGGTGTCCTTGGGATCCCTTATGGGTGCCCTTGGGTTCCCCTATGGGTGCCCTTGGTAGCCCCTATGGGTGGCCTTTGGATCCCCCATTGGGTGTCCTTGGGTTCCCCTATGGGTGCCCTTGGGTTCCCTATTGGATGCTCTCGGGATCCCCTATGGGTGTCCTTGGGTTCCCCTATGGATGCCCTAGGGATCCCCTATGGGTGTCCTTGGGTTCCCCTATGGGTGCCCTTGGGATCCCCTATGGGTGTCCTTGGGATCCCCTATGGGTGCCCTTGGGTTCCCCTATGGGTGCCCTTGGGATCCCCTATGGGTGTCCTTGGGTTCCCCTATGGGTGTCCTTGGGTTCCCCTATGGGTGTCCTTGTGTTCGCCTATGGGTGTCCTTAGGTTCCCCTATGGGTGCCCTTGGGAGCCCCATTGGGTGGCCTTGGGTTCCCCTATAGGTGGCCTTGGGTTCCCCTATGGGTGTCCTTGGGTTCCCCTATAGGTGTCCTTGGGATCCCCTATGGGTGCCCTTGTGTTCCCCTATGGGTGTCCTTGGGATCCCCTATGGGTGTCCTTGTGTTCCCCCTATGGGTGTCCTTGGGATCCCTTATGGGTGTCCTTCGGGTTCCCCTATGGGTGTCCTTGGGTTCCCCTATGGGTGGCCTTGGAATCCCCTATAGGTGGCCTTGGGAGCCCTGATGTGTGGCCTTTGGATCCCCGATGGGTGTCCTTGGGATCCCTTATGGGTGTCCTTGGGATCCCTTATGGGTGCCCTTATGTTCCCCTATGGGTGTCCTTGGGAGCCCTGTTGGGTGCCCTTGTGTTCCCCTATGGGTGTCCTTGGGTTCCCCTATGGGTGTCCTTGGAATCCCCTATAGGTGGCCTTGGGAGCCCCGGTGGTGGCCTTTGGATCCCCGATGGGTGTCCTTGGGTTCCCCTATGTGTGTCCTTGGGAGCCCTGATGGGTGGCCTTTGGATCCCCCTTTTGTTGTCCTTGGGATCTCCATTGGGTGGCCTTGGGATCCCCTATGGGTGTCCTTGGGTTCCCCTGTGGGTGTCCTTGGGATCCCCTACAGGTGGCCTTGGGAGCCCCGATGGGTGTCCTTGGGATCCACGAAGGGTGTCCTTGGGTTCCCCTATGGGTGTCCTTGGGATCCCCTATGGGTGTCCTTGAGATCCCCTATGGGTGGCCTTGGGATCCCCTGTGGGTGTCCTTGGGTTCCCCTTTTGTTGTCCTTAGGATCCCCTATAGGTGTCCTTGGGTTCCCCTATGGGTGCCCTTGGGTTCCCCTATGGGTGGCCTTTGGATCCCCCATTGGGTGGCCTTGGGTTCCCCTATGGGTGCCCTTGGGTTCCCCTATGGGTGTCCTTGGGATCCCCTATGGGTGTCCTTGGGTTCCCCTATGGGTGACCTTGTGTTCGCCTATGGGTGTCCTTAGGTTCCCCTATGGGTGCCCTTGGGAGCCCCATTGGGTGGCCTTGGGTTCCCCTATAGGTGGCCTTGGGTTCCCCTATGGGTGTCCTTGGGTTCCCCTATGGGTGTCCTTGGGAGCCCCGATGGGTGGCCTTTGGATCCCCCATTGGGTGTCCTTGGGTTCCCCTATGGGTGTCCTTGGGTTCCCCTATGGGTGTCCTTGGGATCCCCTATGGGTGTCCTTGGGTTCCCCTATGGGTGTCCTTGTGTTCGCCTATGGGTGTCCTTAGGTTCCCCTATGGGTGCCCTTGGGAGCCCCATTGGGTGGCCTTGGGTTCCCCTATAGGTGGCCTTGGGTTCCCCTATGGGTGTCCTTGGGTTCCCCTATAGGTGTCCTTGGATCCCCTATGGGTGCCCTTGTGTTCCCCTATGGGTGTCCTTGGGATCCCCTATGGGTGTCCTTGTGTTCCCCTATGGGTGTCCTTGGGATCCCTTATGGGTGTCCTTGGGTTCCCCTATGGGTGTCCTTGGGTTCCCCTATGGGTGGCCTTGGAATCCCCTATAGGTGGCCTTGGGAGCCCTGATGTGTGGCCTTTGGATCCCCGATGGGTGTCCTTGGGATCCCTTATGGGTGTCCTTGGGATCCCTTATGGGTGCCCTTATGTTCCCCTATGGGTGTCCTTGGGAGCCCTGATGGGTGCCCTTGTGTTCCCCTATGGGTGTCCTTGGGTTCCCCTATGGGTGTCCTTGGAATCCCCTATAGGTGGCCTTGGGAGCCCCGGTGGTGGCCTTTGGATCCCCGATGGGTGTCCTTGGGTTCCCCTATGTGTGTCCTTGGGAGCCCTGATGGGTGGCCTTTGGATCCCCCTTTTGTTGTCCTTGGGATCTCCATTGGGTGGCCTTGGGATCCCCTATGGGTGTCCTTGGGTTCCCCTGTGGGTGTCCTTGGGATCCCCTACAGGTGGCCTTGGGAGCCCCGATGGGTGTCCTTGGGATCCACGAAGGGTGTCCTTGGGTTCCCCTATGGGTGTCCTTGGGATCCCCTATGGGTGTCCTTGAGATCCCCTATGGGTGGCCTTGGGATCCCCTGTGGGTGTCCTTGGGTTCCCCTTTTGTTGTCCTTAGGATCCCCTATAGGTGTCCTTGGGTTCCCCTATGGGTGCCCTTGGGTTCCCCTATGGGTGGCCTTTGGATCCCCCATTGGGTGGCCTTGGGTTCCCCTATGGGTGCCCTTGGGTTCCCCTATGGGTGTCCTTGGGATCCCCTATGGGTGTCCTTGGGTTCCCCTATGGGTGACCTTGTGTTCGCCTATGGGTGTCCTTAGGTTCCCCTATGGGTGCCCTTGGGAGCCCCATTGGGTGGCCTTGGGTTCCCCTATAGGTGGCCTTGGGTTCCCCTATGGGTGTCCTTGGGTTCCCCTATGGGTGTCCTTGGGAGCCCCGATGGGTGGCCTTTGGATCCCCCATTGGGTGTCCTTGGGTTCCCCTATGGGTGTCCTTGGGTTCCCCTATGGGTGTCCTTGGGATCCCCTATGGGTGTCCTTGGGATCCTCTATGGGTGGCCTTGGAATCCCCTATAGGTGGCCTTGGGAGCCCCGATGGGTGTCCTTGGGATCCCCTATGGGTGCCCTTGTGTTTCCCCGTGGGTGCCCTTGTGTTCCCCTATGGGTGTCCTTGGGATCCCCTATGGGTGTCCTTGTGATCCTCTTTTGGTGGCCTTTGGATCCCCCATTGGGTGTCCTTGGGATCCCTTATGGGTGCCCTTGGGTTCCCTATGGATGCCCTTGTGTTCCCCTATGGGTGTCCTTGTGTTCCCCTATAGGTGGCCTTGGGAGCCCCGATGGGTGGCCTTTGGATCCCCGATGGGTGTCCATGGGTTCCCCATTGGGTGGCCTTGGGTTCCCTATTGCATGCCCTTTGGATCCCCTATGGGTGCCCTTGTGTTCCCCTATGGGTGGCCTTGGGATCCCCTGTGGGTGGCCTTGGAATCCCCTATGGGTGGCATTGGAATCCCCGATGTGTGTCCTTGGGATCCCCTATGGGTGCCCTTGGGATCCCCTATGGGTGTCCTTGGGTTCCCCTATGGGTGTCCTTGGGATCCCCTATGGGTGGCCTTGGGATCCCCTATGGGTGCCCTTGTGTTCCCCTATGGGTGTCCTTGGGATCCCCTATGGGTGCCCTTGGGATCCCCTATGGGTGCCCTTGTGTTCCCCTATGGGTGTCCTTGGGATCCCCTATGGGTGGCCTTGGGATCCCCTACAGGTGGCCTTGGGAGCCCCTGTGGGTGTCCTTGGGTTCCCCTATGGGTGGCCTTGGAATCCCCTATAGGTGGCCTTGGGAGCCCTGATGGGTGGCCTTTGGATCCCCTATGGGTGTCCTTGGGATCCCTTATGGGTGTCCTTGGGATCCCTTATGGGTGCCCTTATGTTCCCCTATGGGTGCCCTTGTGTTCCCCTATGGGTGTCCTTGGGAGCCCTGATGGGTGGCCTTTGGATCCCCCATTGGGTGCCCTTGTGTTCCCCTATGGGTGTCCTTGGGATCCCCTATGGGTGGCCTTGGAATCCCCTATAGGTGGCCTTGAGAGCCCCGATGGGTGGCCTTGGGATCTCCATTGGGTGTCCTTGGGTTCCCTTATGGGTGCCCTTGTGTTCCCCTATGGGTGCCCTTGGGAGCCCTAATGGGTGGCCTTTGGATCCCCCTTTTGTTGTCCTTGGGATCTCCATTGGGTGTCCTTGGGATCCCCTATGGGTGTCCTTGGGATCCCCTATGGGTGTCCTTGTGTTCCCCAATGGGTGGCCTTGGGTTCCCCTATGGGTGCCCTTGGTAGCCCCAAGGGGTGGCCTTTGGATCCCCCATTGGGTGGCCTTGGGTTCCCCTTTTGTTGTCCTTAGGATCCCCTATAGGTGTCCTTGGGTTCCCCTATGGGTGTCCTTAGGTTCCCCTATGGGTGTCCTTGGGATCCCCTATGGGTGGCCTTGGAATCCCCTATAGGTGTCCTTGGGATCCCCTATGGGTGTCCTTGGGATCCCCTATGGGTGTCCTTGGGATCCCCTATGGGTGCCCTTGGGTTCCCCTATGGGTGCCCTTGGTAGCCCCAAGGGGTGGCCTTTGGATCCCCCATTGGGTGGCCTTGGGATCCCCTATAGGTGGCCTTGGGTTCCCTATTGGATGCCCTTGGGATCCCCTATGGGTGTCCTTGGGATCCCCTATGGGTGGCCTTGGGATCCCCTATGGGTGTCCTTGGGATCCCCTATGGGTGTCCTTGTGTTCCCCTATGGGTGTCCTTGTGTTCCCTTATGGGTGTCCTTGGGTTCCCCTATGGGTGTCCTTGTGTTCCCTTATGGGTGGCCTTGGGTTCCCCTATGGGTGTCCTTGGGTTCCCCTATAGGTGTCCTTGGGATCCCCTATGGGTGCCCTTGTGTTCCCCTATGGGTGTCCTTGGGATCCCCTATGGGTGTCCTTGTGTTCCCCTATGGGTGTCCTTGGGATCCCTTATGGGTGTCCTTGGGTTCCCCTATGGGTGTCCTTGGGTTCCCCTATGGGTGGCCTTGGAATCCCCTATAGGTGGCCTTGGGAGCCCTGATGTGTGGCCTTTGGATCCCCGATGGGTGTCCTTGGGATCCCTTATGGGTGTCCTTGGGATCCCTTATGGGTGCCCTTATGTTCCCCTATGGGTGTCCTTGGGAGCCCTGATGGGTGCCCTTGTGTTCCCCTATGGGTGTCCTTGGGTTCCCCTATGGGTGTCCTTGGAATCCCCTATAGGTGGCCTTGGGAGCCCCGGTGGTGGCCTTTGGATCCCCGATGGGTGTCCTTGGGTTCCCCTATGTGTGTCCTTGGGAGCCCTGATGGGTGGCCTTTGGATCCCCCTTTTGTTGTCCTTGGGATCTCCATTGGGTGGCCTTGGGATCCCCTATGGGTGTCCTTGGGTTCCCCTGTGGGTGTCCTTGGGATCCCCTACAGGTGGCCTTGGGAGCCCCGATGGGTGTCCTTGGGATCCACGAAGGGTGTCCTTGGGTTCCCCTATGGGTGTCCTTGGGATCCCCTATGGGTGTCCTTGAGATCCCCTATGGGTGGCCTTGGGATCCCCTGTGGGTGTCCTTGGGTTCCCCTTTTGTTGTCCTTAGGATCCCCTATAGGTGTCCTTGGGTTCCCCTATGGGTGCCCTTGGGTTCCCCTATGGGTGGCCTTTGGATCCCCCATTGGGTGGCCTTGGGTTCCCCTATGGGTGCCCTTGGGTTCCCCTATGGGTGTCCTTGGGATCCCCTATGGGTGTCCTTGGGTTCCCCTATGGGTGACCTTGTGTTCGCCTATGGGTGTCCTTAGGTTCCCCTATGGGTGCCCTTGGGAGCCCCATTGGGTGGCCTTGGGTTCCCCTATAGGTGGCCTTGGGTTCCCCTATGGGTGTCCTTGGGTTCCCCTATGGGTGTCCTTGGGAGCCCCGATGGGTGGCCTTTGGATCCCCCATTGGGTGTCCTTGGGTTCCCCTATGGGTGTCCTTGGGTTCCCCTATGGGTGTCCTTGGGATCCCCTATGGGTGTCCTTGGGATCCTCTATGGGTGGCCTTGGAATCCCCTATAGGTGGCCTTGGGAGCCCCGATGGGTGTCCTTGGGATCCCCTATGGGTGCCCTTGTGTTTCCCCGTGGGTGCCCTTGTGTTCCCCTATGGGTGTCCTTGGGATCCCCTATGGGTGTCCTTGTGATCCTCTTTTGGTGGCCTTTGGATCCCCCATTGGGTGTCCTTGGGATCCCTTATGGGTGCCCTTGGGTTCCCTATGGATGCCCTTGTGTTCCCCTATGGGTGTCCTTGTGTTCCCCTATAGGTGGCCTTGGGAGCCCCGATGGGTGGCCTTTGGATCCCCGATGGGTGTCCATGGGTTCCCCATTGGGTGGCCTTGGGTTCCCTATTGCATGCCCTTTGGATCCCCTATGGGTGCCCTTGTGTTCCCCTATGGGTGGCCTTGGGATCCCCTGTGGGTGGCCTTGGAATCCCCTATGGGTGGCATTGGAATCCCCGATGTGTGTCCTTGGGATCCCCTATGGGTGCCCTTGGGATCCCCTATGGGTGTCCTTGGGTTCCCCTATGGGTGCCCTTGTGTTCCCCTATGGGTGTCCTTGGGATCCCCTATGGGTGGCCTTGGGATCCCCTACAGGTGGCCTTGGGAGCCCCTGTGGGTGTCCTTGGGTTCCCCTATGGGTGGCCTTGGAATCCCCTATAGGTGGCCTTGGGAGCCCTGATGGGTGGCCTTTGGATCCCCTATGGGTGTCCTTGGGATCCCTTATGGGTGTCCTTGGGATCCCTTATGGGTGCCCTTATGTTCCCCTATGGGTGCCCTTGTGTTCCCCTATGGGTGTCCTTGGGAGCCCTGATGGGTGGCCTTTGGATCCCCCATTGGGTGCCCTTGTGTTCCCCTATGGGTGTCCTTGGGATCCCCTATGGGTGGCCTTGGAATCCCCTATAGGTGGCCTTGAGAGCCCCGATGGGTGGCCTTGGGATCTCCATTGGGTGTCCTTGGGTTCCCTTATGGGTGCCCTTGTGTTCCCCTATGGGTGCCCTTGGGAGCCCTAATGGGTGGCCTTTGGATCCCCCTTTTGTTGTCCTTGGGATCTCCATTGGGTGTCCTTGGGATCCCCTATGGGTGTCCTTGGGATCCCCTATGGGTGTCCTTGTGTTCCCCAATGGGTGGCCTTGGGTTCCCCTATGGGTGCCCTTGGTAGCCCCAAGGGGTGGCCTTTGGATCCCCCATTGGGTGGCCTTGGGTTCCCCTTTTGTTGTCCTTAGGATCCCCTATAGGTGTCCTTGGGTTCCCCTATGGGTGTCCTTAGGTTCCCCTATGGGTGTCCTTGGGATCCCCTATGGGTGGCCTTGGAATCCCCTATAGGTGTCCTTGGGATCCCCTATGGGTGTCCTTGGGATCCCCTATGGGTGTCCTTGGGATCCCCTATGGGTGCCCTTGGGTTCCCCTATGGGTGCCCTTGGTAGCCCCAAGGGGTGGCCTTTGGATCCCCCATTGGGTGGCCTTGGGATCCCCTATAGGTGGCCTTGGGTTCCCTATTGGATGCCCTTGGGATCCCCTATGGGTGTCCTTGGGATCCCCTATGGGTGGCCTTGGGATCCCCTATGGGTGTCCTTGGGATCCCCTATGGGTGTCCTTGTGTTCCCCTATGGGTGTCCTTGTGTTCCCTTATGGGTGTCCTTGGGTTCCCCTATGGGTGTCCTTGTGTTCCCTTATGGGTGGCCTTGGGATCCCCTATGGGTGGCCTTGGGATCCCCTATGTGTGTCCTTTGAATCCCCTATGGGTGTCCTTGGGTTCGCCTATGGATGCCCTTGTGTTCCCCTATGGGTGGCCTTGGAAACCCCTATGGGTGTCCTTGGGATCCCCTATGGGTGTCCTTGTCATCCTCTTTTGGTGGCCTTTTGATCCCCCATTGGGTGTCCTTGGGTTCCCCTATGGGTGCCCTTGGGTTCCCTATGGATGCCCTTGGGATCCCCTATGGGTGTCCTTGGGTTCCCCTATGGGTGTCCTTGGGTTCCCCTATGGGTGTCCTTGGGATCCCCGATGGGTGTCCTTGGGATCCCCTATGGGTGCCCTTGTGTTCCCCTATGGGTGTCCTTGGGTTCCCCTATGGGTGGCCTTGGAATCCCCTATAGGTGGCCTTGGGAGCCCTGATGGGTGGCCTTTGGATCCCCGATGGGTGTCCTTGGGATCCCCTATGGGTGTTCTTGGGATCCCCTATGGGTGCCCTTGTGTTCCCCTATGGGTGCCCTTGGGAGCCCTGATGGGTGGCCTTTGGATCCCCCATTGGGTGTCCTTGGGTTCCCCATTGGGTGGCCTTGGGTTCCCTATTGGATGCCCTTGGGATCCCCTATGGGTGTCCTTGTGTTCCCCTATGGGTGGCCTTGGGATCCCCTGTGGGTGGCCTTGGAATCCCCTATGGGTGGCATTGGAATCCCCGATGTGTGTCCTTGGGATCCCCTATGGGTGCCCTTGGGATCCCCTATGGGTGTCCTTGTGTTCCCCAATGGGTGGCCTTGGGTTCCCCTATGGGTGCCCTTGGTAGCCCCAAGGGGTGGCCTTTGGATCCCCCATTGGGTGGCCTTGGGTTCCCCTTTTGTTGTCCTTAGGATCCCCTATAGGTGTCCTTGGGTTCCCCTATGGGTGTCCTTAGGTTCCCCTATGGGTGTCCTTGGGATCCCCTATGGGTGGCCTTGGAATCCCCTATAGGTGTCCTTGGGATCCCCTATGGGTGTCCTTGGGATCCCCTATGGGTGTCCTTGGGATCCCCTATGGGTGCCCTTGGGTTCCCCTATGGGTGCCCTTGGTAGCCCCAAGGGGTGGCCTTTGGATCCCCCATTGGGTGGCCTTGGGATCCCCTATAGGTGGCCTTGGGTTCCCTATTGGATGCCCTTGGGATCCCCTATGGGTGTCCTTGGGATCCCCTATGGGTGGCCTTGGGATCCCCTATGGGTGTCCTTGGGATCCCCTATGGGTGTCCTTGTGTTCCCCTATGGGTGTCCTTGTGTTCCCTTATGGGTGTCCTTGGGTTCCCCTATGGGTGTCCTTGTGTTCCCTTATGGGTGGCCTTGGGATCCCCTATGGGTGGCCTTGGGATCCCCTATGTGTGTCCTTTGAATCCCCTATGGGTGTCCTTGGGTTCGCCTATGGATGCCCTTGTGTTCCCCTATGGGTGGCCTTGGAAACCCCTATGGGTGTCCTTGGGATCCCCTATGGGTGTCCTTGTCATCCTCTTTTGGTGGCCTTTTGATCCCCCATTGGGTGTCCTTGGGTTCCCCTATGGGTGCCCTTGGGTTCCCTATGGATGCCCTTGGGATCCCCTATGGGTGTCCTTGGGTTCCCCTATGGGTGTCCTTGGGTTCCCCTATGGGTGTCCTTGGGATCCCCGATGGGTGTCCTTGGGATCCCCTATGGGTGCCCTTGTGTTCCCCTATGGGTGTCCTTGGGTTCCCCTATGGGTGGCCTTGGAATCCCCTATAGGTGGCCTTGGGAGCCCTGATGGGTGGCCTTTGGATCCCCGATGGGTGTCCTTGGGATCCCCTATGGGTGTTCTTGGGATCCCCTATGGGTGCCCTTGTGTTCCCCTATGGGTGCCCTTGGGAGCCCTGATGGGTGGCCTTTGGATCCCCCATTGGGTGTCCTTGGGTTCCCCATTGGGTGGCCTTGGGTTCCCTATTGGATGCCCTTGGGATCCCCTATGGGTGTCCTTGGGATCCCCTATAAGTTTCCTTGGGTTCCCCTATGGATGTCCTAGGGTTCCCCTATGGATGCCCTTGGGATCCCCTATGTGTGTCCCTGGGTTCCCCTATGGGTGTCCTTGGGTTCCCCATTGGGTGGCCTTGGGTTCCCCTATGGGTGCCCTTGGGTTCCCTATTGGATGCTCTCGGGATCCCCTATGGGTGTCCTTGGGAGCCCCATTGGGTGGCCTTGGGTTCCCCTATGGGTGTCCTTTGGATCCCCTATGGGTGTCCTTGGGTTCCACTATAGGTGCCCTTGGGATCCCCTAAGGGTGTCCTTGGGATCCCCTATGGGTGTCCTTGGGTTCCGCTATGGGTGTCCTTGGGATCCCCTACAGGTGGCCTTGGGAGCCCCTATGGGTGTCCTTGGGATCCCTTATGGGTGCCCTTGTGTTCCCCTATGGGTGTCCTTGGGATCCCCTATAGGTGGCCTTGGGAGCCCTGATGGGTAGCTTTTGGATCCCCGATGGGTGTCCTTGGGATCCCTTATGGGTGTCCTTGGGTTCCCCTATGGGTGCCCTTGGGAGCCCTAATGGGTGGCCTTTGGATCCCCCTTTTGTTGTCCTTGGGATCTCCATTGGGTGTCCTTGGGATCCCCTATAGGTGTCCTTGGGATCCCCTATGGGTGCCCTTGGGTTCCCCTATGGGTGCCCTTGGGTTCCCCTATGGGTGGCCTTTGGATCCCCCATTGGGTGTCCTTGGGTTCCCCTATGGGTGCCCTTGGGTTCCCTATTGGATGCTCTCGGGATCCCCTATGGGTGTCCTTGGGTTCCCCTATGGGTGTCCTTGTGTTCGCCTATGGGTGTCCTTAGGTTCCCCTATGGGTGCCCTTGGGAGCCCCATTGGGTGGCCTTGGGTTCCCCTATGGGTGCCCTTGGGAGCCCTGATGGGTGGCCTTTGGATCCCCAATTGAGTGTCCTTGGGATCTCCATTGGGTGTCCTTGGGTTCCCTTATGAATGCCCTTGTGTTCCCCTATGGGTGTCCTTGGGATCCCCTATGGATGTCCTAGGGATCCCCTTTTGGTGTCCTTGTGTTCCCCTATGGGTGTCCTTGTGTTCCCCTATGGGTGCCCTTGGGAGCCCCGATGGGTGGCCTTTGGATCCCCCATTGGGTGTCCTTGGGTTCCCCATTGGGTGGCCTTGGGTCCCCCTATTGGATGTCCTTGGGTTCCCCTATGGGTGTCCTCGGGATCCCCTTTTGGTGTCCTTGGGTCCCCCTATGGGTGTCCTTGGGATCCCTATTGGGTTGCCATGAGTTTTTCTTATGGGTGCCCTTGTGTTCCCCTATGGATGCCCTTGGGAGCCCTGATGGGTGGCCTTTGGATCCCTAATTGGGTGTCCTTGGGTTCCCCTATGGGTGGCCTTGGGTTCCCTATTGGATGCCCTTGGGATCCCCTATAAGTTTCCTTGGGTTCCCCTATGGGTGTCTTTGGGTTCTCCTATGGGTGTCCTTGGGATCCCTATTGGGTTGCCATGAGTTTTTCTTATGGGTGTCCTTGGGTTCCCCTATGGGTGTCCTTGGGTTCCCTTATGGGTGCCGTTGGGAGCCCCGATGGGTGTCCTTGGGATCCCCCATTGGGTGTCCATGGTATCCCCTATGGGTGTCCTTGGGTTCCCCATTGGATGTCCTTGGGATCCCCTATAAGTTTCCTTGGGTTCCCCATTGGGTGGCCTTGGGTTCCCCTGTAGGTGGCCTTGGGTTCCCCTATGGGTGTCCTTGGGTTCCCCTATGGGTGCCCTTGGGTCCCCCTATGACCCCTGTGGACCCTGTGACTCCTATGACCCCACATGACTGTATGACCCCACGTGACCCCTATGACCCCTATGACAACCTGTGACCCCTATGACCCTGTGACCCCACGTGACCCCTATGACATTACGTGACCCCTATGACCCCATGACACCTTTTGACCCCTATGACCCCCTATGAGCATAACCCCTATGACACCACGTGACCCCTATGACCCCTGTGACCCCTATGACCCCTGTGACCCCCTGTGAGCCTATGACCCTGTATGATTCTATGACCCCTATGACCCATGTGACCCCTATGACCCCCTATGACTCTATGACCCCTATGACACCACGTGACCCCTATGACCCCTATGACCCCCTAGGACTCTATGACCCCCATGACACCACGTGACCCCTTTGACCCCTGTGACCCCACATGACCCCTGTTACCCCTATGACCCCCTATGAGTCTGTGACCCATGTGACCCCTATGACCCCTTATGACTCTATGACTCTTATGACACCACGTGTCCCCTATGACCCCTATGACCCCCTATGACTCCCTATGACTCTATGACCCCCATGACCCCACATGACCCCCTGTGATCCTATGACCCCTATGACCCCATATGAAACCTGTGACCCCTGTGACCCCTATGACACCTGTGAGGGCTATGACCCCATGTAACCCCTACGACCCCCTGTGATCCTATGACCCCTATGACCCCCTATGACCCCTGTGACCCCTATGACCCCTGTGACCCTATGACCCCTGTGACCCCTATGACACCTGTGAGCGCTTTGACCCCACGTAACCCCTACGACCCCCTGTGATCCTATGACCCCTATGACCCCATATGACCCCTGTGACCCCTATGACCCCTGTGACCCTATGACCCCTGTGACCCCTATGACACCTGTGACCCCTATGACCCCACATGACCCCTATGACACCTGTGAGCGCTATGACCCCACGTAACCCCTACGACCCCCTGTGATCCTATGACCCCTATGACCCCATATGACCCCTGTGACCCTATGACCCCACATGACCCCCATGACCCCGTGACCCCGTGCCGTGTGCCGCAGGTGCAGCTGGCCGTGGGCGATGTGGCGGCAGCGCGGCGCTCCCTGCGTGTCGCCTGGCGCCTGGGCTGCAGGGACCCCAAAGGGCGGCGGATGCTGCGCCGCAACCTGCGCTACGGTGCGGCCCTATAAGGGATATGGGGGCGGCCCTATAAGGGATATGGGGGCGGCCCTATAAGGGATATGGGGACGGCCCTATAAGGGATATGGGGGCGGCCCTATAAGGGATATGGGGGCGACCCTATAAGGCATATGGGGGCGGCCCTATAAGGGATATGCGGATGACCCTATAAGGGATATGGGGGTGGCCCTATAAGGGATATGGGGGCGACCCTATAAGGGATATGGGGGCGGCCCTATAAGGGATGTGGGGGCGGCCCTATAAGGGATATGGGGGCGGCCCTATAAGGGATATGGGGGCGACCCTATAAGGGATATGGGGGAGGCCCTATAAGGGATATGGGGGCGGCCCTATAAAGGATATGGGGGCGGCCCTATAAGGGATATGGGGGCGACCCTATAAGGGATATGGGGGCGGCCCTATAAGGGATGTGGGGTCGGCCCTATAAGGGATATGGGGGCGGCCCTATAAGGGATATGGGGGCGGCCCTATAAGGGATGTGGGGTCGGCCCTATAAGGGATATGGGGGCGGCCCTATAAGGGGGGGAGGCCCTATAAGGGATATGGGGGTGGCACTATAAGGGATATGGGGGCGGCCCTATAAGGGATATGGGGGCGGCCCTATAAGGGATATGGGGGTGGCCCTGTAAGGGATATGGGGGCGGCCCTATAAGGGATATGGGGGCGGCCCTATAAGGGATATGGGGGTGGCCCTGTAAGGGATATGGGGGCGGCCCTATAAGGGATATGGGGGCCGCCCTGTAAGGGATATGGGGGCGGCCCTATAAGGGATATGGGGGGCGACCCTATAAGGGATATGGGGGAGGCCCTATAAGGGATATGGGGGAGGCCCTATAAGGGATATGGGGGCGGCCCTATAAGGGATATGGGGGCGGCCCTATAAGGGATATGGTGGCGGCCCTATAAGGGATATGGGGGAGGCCCTATAAAGGATATGGGGGCGGCCCTATAAGGGATATGGGGGCGGCCCTATAAGGGATATGGGGGCAGCCCTATAAGGGATATGGGAGCGGCCCTATAAGGGATATGGGGGCGGCCCTATAAGGGGGTTGGCCCTATAAGGGGGGGGCGGCCCTATAAGGGGGGGAGGAGGCCCTATAAGGGGGGGAGGAGGCCCTATAAGGGGGGGGCGAACCTATAAGGGGGGGAGGAGGCCCTATAAGGGGGGGGCGAACCTATAAGGGGGGGAGGAGGCCCTATAAGGGGAGGAGGAGGCCCTATAAGGGGTGTGCGGCCCTATAAGGGGGGGGCGACCCTATAAGGGGTGTGCAGCCCTATAAGGGGGGGCAACCCTGTAAGGCGGGGGCGGCCCTATAAGGGGGGGGAGGCCCTATAAGGGATATGGGTGCGACCCTATAAGGGGGGGGCAACCCTATAAGGGGGGGGCGGCCCTATAAGGGGGGGGTGGCCCTATAAGGGGGGGAGGAGGCCCTATAAGGGGGGGCGGCCCTATAAGGGATATGGGGTCTTAGATGGGGTGTGGGGGCGGCCCTATAAGGGATATGGGGTCTTATATGGGGTGTTTGGTGCGACCCTATAAGGGATATGGGATCTTATATGGGGTGTGGGGGCGGCCCTATAAGGGATATGGGGTCTTATGTGGGGTGTAAGGTGCGACCCTATAAGGGATGTGGGGCCATATGTGGGGTGTGGGGGCTTATATGGGATGTGGGGTGCAACCCTATAAGGCTTATGGGGTCATGGGTGGGATATGGGGTCCTATATGGGATCTGGGGGTCCTGTGGGGGATACGTGTCCTATATGGGATATGAGGGTCCTATATGGGGGTCCTATATGGGATATGGGGATCCTATATGGGATATGGGGTCCTATATGGGATAAGGGGGTCCTATATGGGATGTTGAGGGTCCTATATGGGATCTGGGGTCCTATATGGGATATGGGGGTCCTATATGGGATATGGGGTCCTATATGGGATATGGGGTTTTATATGGGATACGGGGTCCTATATGGGATATGGGGTCCTATATGGGATATGGGGGTCCTGTGGGGGCTATGGGGTCCTATATGGGATATGGGGGTTCTGTATGGGATATGGGGGTCCTGTATGGGATCTGGGGTCCTGTATGGGATATGGGGTTCTGTATGGGATAAGGGGGGTCCTATATGGGATGTTGAGGGTCCTATATGGGATATGGGGTCCTATATGGGATATGGGGGTCCTGTGGGGGATATGGGGTCCTATATGGGATTTGGGGTCCTGTATGGGATATGGGGTCCTATATGGGATATGGGGTCCTATATGGGATATGGGGTTTTATATGGGATACGGGGTCCTATATGGGATATGGGGTCCTATATGGGATGTTGAGGGTCCTATATGGGATATGAGGTCCTATATGGGATACGGGGTCCTGTATGGGATATGGGGTCCTATATGGGATGTGGGGGTCCTGTGGGGGTTATGGGGTATGTGGGGGTCCTGTATGGGATATTGAGGATCCTGTGGGGTTTATGGTTTTTTTTTTATGGGCTATGGGGTCCTGTATGGGATATGGGGTCCTATATGGGATAAGGGGGTCCTATATGGGATGTTGAGGGTCCTATATGGGATAAGGGGGTCCTATATGGGATGTTGAGGGTCCTATATGGGATAAGGGGGTCCTATATGGGATGTTGAGGGTCCTATATGGGATAAGGGGGTCCTATATGGGATGTTGAGGGTCCTATATGGGATAAGGGGGTCCTATATGGGATGTTGAGGGTCCTATATGGGATAAGGGGGTCCTATATGGGATGTTGAGGGTCCTGTGGGGGATATGGGGTCCTATATGGGATATGGGGGATCTGGGGGTCCTGTATGGGATATGGGGGTCCTGTATGGGATATGGGGTCCTGTATGGGATTTGGGGTCCTATATGGGATTTGGGGGTCCTATATGGGATATGGGGGTCCTATATGGTATATGGGGGTCCTGTGGGGGATATGGGGTCCTATATGGGATATGGGGGTCCTATACGGGATATGGGGTTTTATATGGGATACGGGGTCCTATATGGGATACGGGGTCCTATATGGGATCTGGGGTCCTGTATGGGATCTGGGGTCCAATATGGGATCTGGGGTCCTGTATGCGATACGAGATCCTATATGGAATGTTGAGGGTCCTATATGGGCTATGGGGTCCTATATGGGATATGGGTGTCCTATATGGGCTATGGGGTCCTGTATGGGATATGGGGTCCCATGAGGGTCCTATATGGGATGTTGAGGGTCCTATGGGGGATATGGGGTCCTATATGGGATATGGGGTCCTGTATGGGATCTGGGGTCCTGTATGCGATACGAGATCCTATATGGGATCTGGGGTCCTATATGGGCTATGGGGTCCTATATGGGATATGGGGTCCTGTATGGGATATGGGGGTCCTGTGGTGCATATGGGGTACGTGGGGGTCCTGTATGGGATATTGAGGATCTTGTGGGGTTTATGGGTTTTTTTATGGGCTATGGGGTTCTGTATGGGATATGGGGTCCCATGAGGGTCCTATATGGGATGTTGAGGGTCCTATGGGGGATATGGGGTCTTATATGGGATATGGGGTCCTATATGGGATATGGGGGATATGGGGGTCCTGTATGGGATCTGGGGGTCCTATACGGGATATGGGGTCCTATATGGGATGCAGGGTCCTATAGGGGATATGGGGGTCCTATATGGGATATGGGGTCCTATATGGGATATGGGGTCCTAAATGGGATCTGGCATCCTGTATGCGATATGGGGTCCTATATGGGATATGGGTGTCCTATATGGGATATGGGTGTCCTATATGGGATATGGGGTCCTATATAGGATATGGGTGTCCTATATGGGATATGGGTGTCCTATATGGGATATGGGGTCCTGTATGGGATATGGGGTCCCATGAGGGTCCTATATGGAATGTTGAGGGTCCTATGGGGGATATGGGGTCTTATATGGGATCTGGGGTCCTATATGGGATCTGGGGTCCTGTATGGGATATGGGGTCCTATATGGGATCTTGGGTCCCATGGGGTCTTCAGGTCCCACAGAGGACGTCACGTTGTGCCCCCCTTCCTCCCCCCCCCCCCAAATGTGTGACAGTGACGGCCATGATGCGGCTGCAGGCAGCGCTGGAGGCGGCGGGCGGCGGCCATGATGGCGGCCATGATGGTGGAGATGGCGGCCATGATGGCGGCGGTGATGGCGGCCATGACAGCAGCCATGATGGCAGCCACGATGGCGGCGATGGCAAACAGGATGGTGGCCATGTTGGCCGTGATGGCGGCCATGATGGCGGCCATGTTGGCAGTGATGGCAAACAGGATGGTGGCCATGTTGGCGATGACGGCGGCCATGTTGGCGGTGACGGTGGCCATGATGGCGGCAGTGACCTGGCGGCGGCCATGTCCCTGTGTGAGCAACTGGGGGACCTGTGTGCCAAACATGGCGACTTCGCCCGTGCTCTGGGGTACTACCAGCAACAGGTGGGGATACGGGGGGGAGCGGGGGGCAGTGGGGGGTAATGAGGGCAATGGGGGCAGTGGGGGCAATGGGGGGGGGGGGGTTTGGGGGACTTTGAGGGCAGTGGGGGGATTTGGGGGTAATGGGGCCAATGGGGGATATGGGGGGGGTTGGGGGTTTGGGGTCAATGGGGGCAATGGGGGGTAATGGGGGTTAATAGGGAAATTGGGGACATTGGAGGGGTTGGGGGTTTTGGGGCAATGGGGGCTGTGGGGGTAATGGGGGCAATGGGGGCGATGGGGGGTTGGGGGCATTGGGGTCAATGGGGGACACTGGGGGCATTGGGGTCAATGGGGGACACTGGGGGCAATGGGGGCAATGGGGGTAATGGGGGGGTGGGGTTTGGGGGACATTGGGGGCAGTGGGGGATATGGGGGGCGTTGGGGGCAATGGGGGCAATGGGGGAGTGGGGTTTTGGGGCAGTGGGGGGTAGTGAGGGCATTGGGGTGAATGGGGGCAATGGTGGTAATGGGGGCATTGGGGGCAATGGGGGGGGTGGGATTTGGGGGACATTGGGGGCAATGGGGGGTAATGGGGGAATTGGGGGCATTGGAGGGGTTGGGGGCAATGGGGGCATTGGGGTCAATGGGGACATTGGGGGCATTGGGGGATGTGGGGGGGGTTGAGGGTTTGGGGGCATTGGGGGCAATGGGGGCAATGGGGGCAATGGGGGCAATGGGGGCATTGGGGGCAATGGGGGCAATGGGGGCATTGGGGGCAGTGACATCCTGTCACATGACCTCCAGCTCTGCTCTCATTGGTTGACAGCTGCGCTACGCGGAAGCGCTTTCACTTCCGGCCCGGGATACGGCCGCCATCCACGTGTCTTTGGGCGCCACCTGCAGCGACCTGCGGAACTACGCATGCGCAGTGCGGCACTTCCGGCGCGCCTTGGAGCTGCGGAGCGGGGACGCGCGGGAGGTGCGCGTGCCCGACGGTCCTCCAACACCCCGCATTGCTGCCCCCAAACCCCATTGCTGTCCCCAAACCCCATTGCTGTCCCCAACCCCATTGATGTCCCCAACCCCATTGCTGTCCCCAACCCCATTGATGTCCCCAACCCCATTTATTGTCCCCAACCCCATTGATGTCCCCAAACCCCATTGATGTCCCCAACCCCCATTGCTGCCCCCAACCCCATTGCTGTCCCCCAACCCCATTGCTGTCCCCCAACCCCATTGATGTCCCCAAACCCCACTGATGTCCCCAAACCCCATTGATGTCCCCAACCCCATTTATTGTCCCCAAACCCCATTGATGTCCCCAACCCCATTGATGTCCCCAACCCCATTGATGTCCCCAAACCCCATTGATGTCCCCAACCCCATTTATTGTCCCCAAACCCCATTGATGTCCCCAACCCCATTGATGTCCCCAAACCCCATTGGTGTCCCCAACCCCATTGCTGTCCCCAACCCCATTGATGTCCCCAAACCCCATTGATGTCTCCAACCCCATTGATGTCCCCAAACCCCATTGATGTCCCCAAACCCCACTGATGTCCCCAACCCCATTTATTGTCCCCAACCCCATTGATGTCCCCAAACCCCATTGCTGTCCCCAACCCCATTGATGTCCCCAACCCCATTGATGTCCCCCAACCCCATTGATGTCCCCAACCCCATTGATGTCCCCCAACCCCATTGATGTCCCCAACCCCATTGATGTCCCCAAACCCCATTGATGTCCCCAAACCCCATTGATGTCCCCCAACCCCATTGATGTCCCCATACCCCCCCATGTGACCCCATATCCCCCGTATGACCTCACACCCCCCCATGTGACCCAATACCCCAGTCCTGACCCCAACCCCCCCCATACCATCCCAAGTGACCCCATATCCCCCCTCCTGACCCCATATGATCCCATATCCCCCACAGGACCCCATATGACCCCATATCCCCCACAGGACCCCATACTTTCCCCATATCCCCCCTCCTGACGTCATACCCCCCCAAGTGACCCCATGTCTCCCACATGACCCCATATCCCCCATAACATCCTCCTATCCCCCTCCCGATCCCATATCCCCCATATGACCCCATATCATCCCCTCCTGACCCCATATCCCCCACGTGACCCCATATCCCCCTTACCTCCCCCATATCCCCCATAACTCCCCCATATCCCCCTCCTGACCCCATATGATCCCATATCCCCCTCCTGATCCCATATGATCCCATATACGCCACATGACCCCATATCCCCCATGTGCCCCCATATGATCCCATATCCCCACGTGACCCCATATCCCCCCTCCTGACCCCATATGACCCCATATCCCCCACATGACCCCATATCCCCCTCCTGACCCCACATGACCCCATATCCCCCACATGACCCTATATGACCCCATATCCCCCATAACTCCCCCATATCCCTCTTCCAGACCCCACATCCCCCATATGACGCCATATCCCCCCACATGACCCCATATCCCCCTCCTGACCCCATATGACCCCATATCCCCCACGTGACCCCATACCCCCCACGTGACCCCATATCCCCCATACTTCCCCATATCCCCCCTCCTGACCCCGTATCCCCCATACCCCACGTGACCCCATATCCCCCATATGACCCCATACCCCCACGTGACCCCATATCCCCCATACTTCCCCCATATCCCCCTTCCTGACCCCACATGACCCCATATCCCCCCTCCTGACCCCATACCCCCACGTGACCCCATATCCCCCATACTTCCCCCATATCCCCCCTCCTGACCCCATATTCCCCCATACCCCACATGACCCCATATCCCCCATATGACCCCATATCCCCTTCCTGACCCCATATGACCCCATGTCCACCACATGACCCTATATGACCCCATATCCCCCATAACTCCCCCATATCCCCCTTCCTGACCCCACATGACCCCATATCCCCCCTCCTGACCCCATATCCCCCATACCCCACATGACCCCATATCCCCCACGTGACCCCATACCCCCCACGTGACCCCATATCCCCCATACTTCCCCCATATCTCCCCTCCTGACCCCATATGACCCCATATCTGCCACATGACCCTATATGACCCCATACCCCCCCCTCCTGACCCCATATCCCCCTCCTGACCCCATATCCCCCTCCTGACCTTATATTCCCCACATGACCTCATATCCCCCCCCACGTGATCCATATGACCCCATACCCCCCACGTGACCCCATATCCCCCATACTTCCCCCATATCTCCCCTCCTGACCCCATATGACCCCATATCTGCCACATGACCCTATATGACCCCATATCCCCCTCCTGACCCCATATCCCCCATGTGACCCCATATTCCCCACATGACCTCATATCCCCCCCCACGTGATCCATATGACCCCATATCCCCCCTACTGACCCCACATGACCCCATATCCCCCACGTGACCCCATATCCCCCATACTTCCCCCATATCCCCCATACTTCCCCCATATCCCCCTCCTGACCCCATATTCCCCCATACCCCACATGGCCCCATATCCCCCACGTGACCCCATATCCCCCACGTGACCCCATACCCCCCACGTGACCCCATATCTCCCATACTTCCCCCATATCCCCCATACTTCCCCCATATCCCCCCTCCTGACCCCATATTCCCCCATACCCCACATGACCCCATATCCCCCATATGACCCCATATCCCCCCTCCTGACCCCATATGACCCCATGTCCACCACATGACCCTATATGACCCCATATCCCCCATAACTCCCCCATATCCCCCTTCCTGACCCCACATGACCCCATATCCCCCCTCCTGACCCCATATCCCCTATACCCCATATGACCCCATATCCCCGTGACCCCATACCCCCCACATGACCCCATATCCCCTATACTTTCCCCATATCCCCCCTCCTGACCCCATATCCCCCACATGACCCCATATCCCCCATACTTTCCCCATATCCCCCCTCCTGACCCCATATCCCCCACGTGACCCCATACCCCCCACGTGACCCCATATCCCCCATACTTCCCCCATCTCCCCCATATGACCCCATATCCCCCACGTGACCCCATATCCCCCACGTGACCCCATATCCCCCCACGTGACCCCATATCCCCCATACTTCCCCCATATCCCCCCATACTTCCCCCATATTCCCCCATACCCCACATGACCCCATATCCCCCACATGGCCCCATATCCCCCACGTGACCCCATACCCCCCACGTGACCCCATATCCCCCATACTTCCCCCATATCCCCCCTACTGACCCCATATTCCCCCATACCCCACATGACCCCATATCCCCCATATGACCCCATATCCCCTTCCTGACCCCATATGATCCCATATCCCCCACATGACCCTATATGACCCCATATCCCCCATAACTCCCCCATATCCCCCTTCCTGACCCCACATGACCCCATATCCCCCCTCCTGACCCCATATCCCCTATACCCCATATGACCCCATACCCCCCACGTGACCCCATATCCCCCATACTTCCCCCATCTCCCCCATATGACCCCATATCCCCCACGTGACCCCATATCCCCCACGTGACCCCATATCCCCCACGTGACCCCATATCCCCCATACTTCCCCCATATCCCCCCATACTTCCCCCATATTCCCCCATACCCCACGTGACCCCATACCCCCCACGTGACCCCATATCCCCCCACGTGACCCCGCCCTCCCTCACGTGACCGCCGCCCCGCTTCCAATCGCCCTCGCAGGACGCGGTCACGTGGCTGAGCCTGGGCCAGGCGCTGCTGGACGCCGGCTGCGCGGCCGAAGCTTCGCGGGCGTTCGACAGCGCCGCCCAGTGGGCGGAAACGGCGGGGCAGGCGGCGATCCGGGTACGGCGGGGAGCGGGGGATTGTGGGAGAAACGGGGGCTTATGGGGGGTTATGGGGGGTTATGGGGCGTCCTGTGGGCTTTGGGGGCGCTTATAGGGGAAATGGGGGCTTATGGGGGAAATGGGGTTATGGGGTTATGGGGCATCCTATGGGGTTTGGGGGCGGTTATAGGGGAAATGGGGGCTTATGGGGGAAATGTGGGGGGTTATGGGGGCAGTTATAGGGGAAATGGGGGTTATGGGGTTATGGGGCGTCCTATGGGGTTTGGGGGCGGTTATAGGGGAAATGGGGGCTTATGGGGGAAATGTGGGGGGTTATGGGGGATTATGGGGGATATGGGGTTATGGGGGATATGGGGTTATGGGGTTTTTGGGGTGTTATAGGGGAAATGGGGGTTATGGGGGAAATATGGGGGGTTATGGGGGCAGTTATAGGGGAAATGGGGTTATGGGGGAAATGGAGGTTATGGGGGAAATGGGGTTATGGGGGAAATATGGGGTTATGGGGGGTTATGGGGCGTCCTATGGGGTTTGGGGGCGCTTATAGGGGAAATGGGGGCTTATGGGGGAAATATGGGGGGTTATGGGGTTATGGGGGGTTATGGGGGATTATGGGGGGTTATGGGGGATTATGGGGGATCATGGGGGATATGGGGTTGTGGGGGATATGGGGTTTTTGGGGGGTTATAGGGGAAATGGGGGTTATGGGGTTATGGGGGAAATGAGGGGGGTTATGGGGTTATGGGGCGTCCTGTGGGGTTTGGGGGCGGTTATAGGGGAAATGGGGTTATGGGGTTATGGGGGAAATGGGGTTATGGGGTTATGGGGCGTCCTATGGGGTTTGGAGGCGCTTATAGGGGAAATGGGGGCTTATGGGGGAAATGTGGGGGGTTATGGGGGATTATGGGGGATATGGGGTTATGGGGGATATGGAGTTATGGGGTTTTTGGGGGGTTATAGGGGAAATGGGGGTTATGGGGGAAATATGGGGGGTTATGGGGGCAGTTATAGGGGAAATGGGGTTATGGGGTTATGGGGGAAATGGGGTCATGGGGTTATGGGGCGTCCTATGGGGTTTGGGGGTGCTTATAGGGGAAATGGGGGCTTATGGGGGAAATGTGGGGGGTTATGGGGGAAATATGGGGGGTTATGGGGGATTATGGGGGATCATGGGGGATATGGGGTTATGGGGGATATGGGGTTATGGGGTTTTTGGGGGGTTATAGGGGAAATGGGGGGTATGGGGTTATGGGGGAAATGAGCGGGGTTATGGGGTTATGGGGCGTCCTATGGGGTTTGGGGGCGCTTATAGGGGAAATGGGGGCTTATGGGGTTATGGGGGAAATAAGGGGGGTTATGGGGGCAGTTATAGGGGAAATGGGGTTATGGGGGAAATAAGGGGGGTTATGGGGTTATGGGGCGTCCTGTGGGGTTTGGGGGCGGTTATAGGGGAAATGGGGTTATGGGGTTATGGGGGAAATAAGGGGGGTTATGGGGGCAGTTATAGGGGAAATGGGGTTATGGGGGAAATGGGGTTATGGGGGGTTACGGGGTTATGGGGCGTCCTATGGGGTTTGGGGGCGCTTATAGGGGAAATGGGGGCTTATGGGGTTATGGGGGAAATAAGGGGGGTTATGGGGGCAGTTATAGGGGAAATGGGGGTTATGGGGTTATGGGGCGTCCTATGGGGTTTGGGGGCGCTTATAGGGGAAATGGGGGCTTATGGGGTTATGGGGGAAATAAGGGGGGTTATGGGGGCAGTTATAGGGGAAATGGGGGTTATGGGGTTATGGGGCGTCCTATGGGGTTTGGGGGCACTTATAGGGGAAATGGGGGCTTATGGGGGAAATAAGGGGGGTTATGGGGTTATGGGGCGTCCTGTGGGGTTTGGGGGCGGTTATAGGGGAAATGGGGTTATGGGGTTATGGGGGAAATAAGGGGGGTTATGGGGGCAGTTATAGGGGAAATGGGGTTATGGGGGAAATGGGGTTATGGGGGGTTACGGGGTTATGGGGCGTCCTATGGGGTTTGGGGGCACTTATAGGGGAAATGGGGGCTTATGGGGTTATGGGGGAAATAAGGGGGGTTATGGGGGCAGTTATAGGGGAAATGGGGGTTATGGGGTTATGGGGCGTCCTATGGGGTTTTGGGGGCGCTTATAGGGGAAATGGGGGCTTATGGGGTTATGGGGGAAATAAGGGGGGTTATGGGGCAGTTATAGGGGAAATGGGGTTATGGGGGAAATGGGGTTATGGGGGGTTACGGGGTTATGGGGCGTCCTATGGGGTTTGGGGGCACTTATAGGGGAAATGGGGGCTTATGGGGTTATGGGGGGAAATGAGGGGGGTTATGGGGGTGGTTATAGGGGAAATGGGGGTTATGGGGTTATGGGGCGTCCTATGGGGTTTGGGGGCACATATAGGGGAAATGGGGGCTTATGGGGTTATGGGGGAAATGGGGGGAAATATGGGGGGTTATGGGGGAAATGGGGGTTATGGGGTTTTTGGGGGGTGATGGGGGAGGTATGGGCTTATGGGGTTATGGGGGAAATAAGGGGGGGTTATGGGGTTATGGGGCGTCCTGTGGGGTTTGGGGGCGGTTATAGGGGAAATTGGGGGCTTATGGGGTTATGGGGGTTATGGGGGGAAATAAGGGGGGGTTATGGGGGCAGTTATAGGGGAAATGGGGTTATGGGGTTATGGGGGTTATGGGGGAAATGGGGTTATGGGGTTTACGGGGGCGTCCTATGGGGTTTTGGGGTCACTTATAGGGGAAATGAGGGCTTATGGGGTTATGGGGGGAAATGGGGGTTATGGGGGGGTTATGGGGCGTCCTATGGGGTTTGGGGGTGCTTATAGGGGAAATGGGGGCTTATGGGGGAAATGTGGGGGGTTATGGGGGAAATATGGGGGGTTATGGGGGATTATGTGGGATCATGGGGGATATGGGGTTATGGGGATATGGGGTTTTTGGGGGGGTTATAGGGGAAATGGGGGTTATGGGGTTATGGGGGAAATGAGCGGGGGTTATGGGGTTATGGGGCGTCCCTGTGGGGTTTGGGGGGCGCTTATAGGGGAAATGGGGTTATGGGGTTATGGGGGAAATGGGGTTATGGGGTTATGGGGCGTCCTATGGGGTTTGGGGGCGCTTATGGGGGAAATATGGGGGGTTATGGGGGGAAATGGGGGGATCATGGGGGATATGGGGCTATGGGGGATATAGGGGAAATGGGGGGTATGGGGTTATGGGGTTTGGGGGGCTTATAGGGGAAATGGGGGCTTATGGGGGAAATGGGGGATATGGGGGTAATAAGGGGGGTTATGGGGGAAATGGGGTTATGGGGTTTTTGGGGGCAGTTATAGGGGAAATGGGGGGTATGGGGGTTATGGGGGAAATATGGGGTTATGGGGGGGCTTATAGGGGAAATGGGGGCTTATGGGGGAAATATGGGGGGTTATGGGGTTATGGGGGGAAATGAGGGGGGTTATGGGGGGCAGTTATAGGGGAAATGGGGTTATGGGGCGCCCTATGGGGTTTGGGGGCGCTTATAGGGGAAATGGGGGGCTTATGGGGGAAATATGGGGGGTTATGGGGTTTTTGGGGGGTGATGGGGGGAAATGGGGGGATATGGGGTTATGGGGTTATGGGGGGTTTATAGGGGAAATGGGGGCTTATGGGGGAATTATGGGGGAGTTTATGGGGTTATGGGGGATATGGGGGGATATGGGAAAATCTATGGGGGCTGTAGGGGATCTGTGGGGCTGGGGTTGGATCTATGGGGCTGTAGGGGATCCATGGGGCTGAATGGGATCTATGGGGCCGGGGTTGGATCTATGGAGCTGTAGGGGATCCATGGGGCTGAGAGGGAATCTATGGGGCCGGGGTTGGATCTATGGGGCTGGATGGGATCTATGGGGACCAGGGTTGGGAATCTATGGGGCTGGGAGGAAATCTATGGGTCAATGTATGGGGCCAGGGTAGGATCTATGGGGCCGGGGTTGGATCTATGGGGCTGTAGGGAATCTATGGGGCCGGGTTGGGATCTATGGGGCTGTAGGGGGATCAATGGGGCTGGGGTTGGATCTATGGGGCTGTAGGGGATCTATGGGGCTGGGAGGGAATCTATGGGGCTGGATGGGATCTATGGGGCTGGGGTTGGGATCTATGGAGCTGTATGTGATCTATGGGGCTGGCTGGGATCTATGGGGCTGGCTGGGATCTATGGGGCCGGGGTTGGGATCTATAGGGCTGGGAGGAAATCTATGGGGCTGGGGTTGGATCTGTGGGGCTGTAGGGGATCTATGGGGCTGGGGTTGGATCTATGGGTCCAGGGCTGGATCTATGGGGCTGTATGTGATCTATGGGGCCGGGGTTGGGATCTATGGGGCCAGGGGTTGGGATCTATGGGGCTTGTAGGGGTTCTATGGGGCTGGATGGGATCTATGGGCCGGGGTTGGATCTGTGGGGCCGTAGAGGATCTATGCGACCACAGTTGGGATCTGTGGGGCTGTAGGGGATCTATGGGGGCCAGGGTAGGATCTATGGGGCTGGGGTTGGATCTATGGGGCTGGGGTTGGATCTGTGGGGCTGTAGGGGGATCTATGGGGCTGGGTGGGATCTATGGGGCCGGGTTGGGATCTATGGGGCCTGTAGGGGGATCTATGGGGCCGGGGTTGGGATCTATGGGGCTGGGAGGAAATCTATGGGGCTATAGGGAATGTATGGGGCAATGTATGGGGCCAGGGTAGGATCTATGGGGGCCCGGAGTTGGATCTATGGGACCGGGTTGGGATCTATGGGGCTGGATGGGATCTATGGGACCAGGGTTGGGAATCTATGGGGCTGTAGGGGGGATCTATGGGGCCAGAGTTGGGATCTATAGGGCTGGGAGGAAATCTATGGGGCCGGGGTTGGATCTGTGGGGCTGTAGGGCATCTATGGGGCTGAATGGGATCTATGGGGCCGGGGTTGGGATCTATGGGGCCAGGGCTAAATCTATGGGGCTGTACATGATCTATGGGGCCAGGGTTGGGATCTATGGGGCTGTAGGGAATCTATGGGGCTGGGGTTGGATCTAATGGGGGCCGGGTTGGGATCTATGGGGGCTGTAGGGAATCTATGGGGCCAGGGTTGGATCAATGGAGCTGTAGGGGATCTATGGGGCTGGATGGGATCTATGGGGCCGGGGTTGGATCTGTGGAGCTGTAGGGGGGTCTATGGGGCTGAGAGGGAATCTATGGGGCTGGGGTAGGATCTATGGGGCTGTAGGGGATCTATGGGATCAGAGTTTGGATCTATGGGGCTGGGTTGAGATCTATGGGTCTGTAGGAGATCTGTGGGGCTGTAGGGGATCTATGGGACCAGGGCTGGGATCTATGGGGCTGGGGTTGGATCTATGGGGCCGAGTTGGAATCTATGTGGCCGGGGTTGGGATCTATGGAGCTGTAGGGGATCCATGGGGCTGGATGGGATCTGTGGGGCTGGGGTTGGATCTATGGGGCTGTAGGGAATCTATGGGTCCGGGTTGGGATCTATGGGGCTGTAGGGGGATCAATGGGGCCAGGGTTGGATCTATGGGGCCAGGGTTGGATCTATGGGGCTGGGATTGAGATCTATGGGGCTGGGAGGAAATTTATGGGTCTAGGAGGAAATCTATGGGGCAATGTATGGGGCCAGGGTAGGATCTATGGGGCTGGATGGGATCTATGGGGCTGGGATTGGATCTATGGGGCTGTAGGGGGATCTATGGGATCTGGGGTTGGATCTATGGGGCTGGATGGGATCTATGGGGCCGGGTTGGGATCTATGGGGCTGTAGGGGATCTATGGGGCTGTAGGGGATCTATGGGGGCTGGGGCTGGATCTATGGGGCTGGGGTTGAATCTATGGGGCTATAGGGAATCTATGGGGCTGGGGTTGGGATCTATGGGGCTGTAATGAATCTATGGGGCTGGGGTTGGGATCTATGGGGCTGTAATGAATCTATGGGGCTGGGGTTGGAACTTTGGGGCCGGGAGAAAATCTTTGGGGCCGGGGTTGGATCTAGGGAGCTGTAGAGGATCTATGGGGCAGGGAGGAAATGTATGGGGCTGGGATTGGATCTATGGGGCTGGGATTGGATCTATGGGACCAGAGCTGGGATCTATGGGGCTGGGGTTGGATCTATGGGGGCTGGATGGGATCTATGGGGCCGGGGTTGGGATCTATAGGGCTGGGAGGAAATCTATGGGGCTGGGGTTGGATCTGTGGGGCTGTAGGGGATCTATGGGGCTGGGGTTGGGTCTATGGGGCCAGGGCTGGATCTATGGGGCTGTATGTGATCTATGGGGCCAGGGTTGGATCTATGGGGCTGTATGTGATCTATGGGGCCGGGTTGGGATCTATGGGGCCAGGGTTGGGATCTATGGGGGCTGTAGGGGATCTATGGGGCTGGATGGGATCTATGGGGCTGGGGTTGGATCTATGGGGCTGGGGTTGGGATCTATGGAGCTGTAGGGGATCTATGGGGCTGGGGTTGGATCTATGGGGCTGTAGGGAATCTATGGGGCTGGGGTTGGATCTTTGGGGCCGGGAGAAAATCTATGGGGCGCGGGGGTTGGATCTATGGAGCTGTAGGGGATCTATGGGGCAGGGAGGAAATGTATGGGGCTGGGATTGGATCTATGGGGCTGGGATTGGATCTATGGGGCTGGGATTGGATCTATGGGACCAGAGCTGGGATCTATGGGGCTGGGGTTGGATCTATGGGCTGGATGGGATCTATGGGGCCCGGGGTTGGGATCTATAGGGCTGGGAGGAAATCTATGGGGCTGGGGTTGGATCTGTGGGGCTGTAGGGGATCTATGGGGCTGGGGTTGGGTCTATGGGGCCAGGGCTGGATCTATGGGGGCTGTATGTGATCTATGGGATCAGAGTTTGGATCTATGGGGCTGGGTTGAGATCTATGGGTCTGTAGGAGATCTATGGGGGCTGTAGGGGATCTATGGGACCAGGGCTGGGATCTATGGGGTTGGGGTTGGATCTATGGGGCCGAGTTGGAATCTATGGGGGCCGGGGTTGGGATCTATGGAGCTGTAGGGGATCCATGGGGCTGGATGGGATCTGTGGGGCCGGGTTGGTATCTATGGGGCTGTAGGGAATCTATGGGGCCAGGGTTGGATCAATGGAGCTGTAGGGGATCTATGGGGCTGGATGGGATCTATGGGGCCGGGATTGGATCTATGGAGCTGTAGGGGGGTCTATGGGGCTGAGAGGGAATCTATGGGGCTGGGGTTGAGATCTATGGGGCCTGGGGTTGAGATCTATGGGGCTGGGAGGAAATTTATGGGTCTAGGAGGAAATCTATGGGGCAATGTATGGGGCCAGGGTAGGATCTATGGGGTCTGGATGGGATCTATGGGGCTGGGATTGGATCTATGGGGCTGTAGGGGGATCTATGGGACTGGGGTTGGATCTATGGGGCTGGATGGGATCTATGGGGCCGGATTGGGATCTATGGGGCCGGGGTTGGATCTGTGGGGCCGTAGAGGATTTATGCGACCACAGTTGGGATCTGTGGGGCTGTAGGGGATCTATGGGGCCAGGGTTGGATCTATGGGGCTGTAGGGAATCTATGGGGCTGGATGGGATCTATGGGGCTGGGAGGGAATCTATGGGGCTGGGGTTGGGATCTATGGGGCTGTAGGGAATCCATGGGGCTGGGGTTGGATCTTTGGGGGCCGGTGAGAAAATCTATGGGGCCGGGGGTTGGATCTATGGAGCTGTAGGGGATCTATGGGGCAGGGAGGAAATGTATGGGGCCGGGATTGGATCTATGGGGCTGGGACTGGATCTATGGGACCAGAGCTGGGATCTATGGGGCTGGGGTTGGATCTATGGGGCTGGATGGGATCTATGGGGCCGGGGTTGGGATCTATAGGGCTGGGAGGAAATCTATGGGGCTGGGGTTGGATCTGTGGGGCTGTAGGGGATCTATGGGGCTGGGGTTGGATCTATGGGTCCAGGGCTGGATCTATGGGGCTGTATGTGATCTATGGGGCCGGGTTGGGATCTATGGGGCTGTAGGGGATCCATGGGGCTGGGGTTGGATCTATGGGTCCAGGGCTGGATCTATGGGGCTGTATGTGATCTATGGGGCCGGGTTGGGATCTATGGGGCTGTAGGGGATCCATGGGGCTGGATGGGATCTATGGAGCCGGGGTTGGATCTGTGGGGCCGTAGAGGATCTATGCGACCACAGTTGGGATCTGTGGGGCTGTAGGGGATCTATGGGGCCAGGGTAGGATCTATGGGGCTGGGGTTGGATCTATGGGGCTGGGGTTGGATCTGTGGGGCTGGGGTTGGATCTGTGGGGCTGTAGGGGGATCTATGGGGCTGTAGGGGATCTATGGGGCTGGGTTGGGATCTATGGGGCTGTAGGGGGATCTATGGGGCTGGATGGTATCTATGGGGCCGGGATTAGGATCTATAGGGCTGGGAGGAAATCTACAGGGCTGGGGTTGGATCTATGGGGCTGTAGGGGATCTATGGGGCTGGGGTTGGATCTATGGGGCCAGGGGCTGGATCTATGGGGCTGGATGGTATCTATGGGGCTGGATGGGATCTATGGGGCTGGGGTTGGATCTGTGGGGCTGTAGGGGGATCTATGGGGCTGTAGGGGATCTATGGGGCTGGGGTTGGGATCTATGGGGCTGGGCTTGGATCTATGGGGCCGGGGTTGGATCTATGGGGCTGGGATTGGATCTATGGGGCTGGGGTTGGATCTATGGGGCTGGATGGGATCTATGGGGCCGGGGTTGGATTTATGGGGGCTGAGCAGCTTTTGCCCCCACAGCGCCGGGCCCTTCGTCACCTGGCGGCCCTACAGAGGAGCTGTGGGGGCCAACAGTGGGGCTGGCAATGGGGACTTTGGGGACAGCGATGGGGACGAAGATGAGGAGGAGGAGGAGGAAAGGGGGAGAAGCAGCGAATTGGAGCTGACTGAGAGCGGTGAGGGGGGGGGGGAACAAAATGGGGGGGGGGCTTAAAATGGGGGGGGACCCCAAAATGGGGGGGACCCTAAATTGGGGGGGGGGGGGCCAAAAAGGGGGGGGTGGGGGGAGACTAAAATGGGGGGGGTCCTAAAATGGGGGGGGGGGCTTAAAATGGGAGAGGGACCCCAAAATGGAGCGGGGGGGGGGAGCTTAAAGTGGGGGGGACCCTAAAAAGGGGGGGGGGAACTAAAATGGGGGGGGGGCAAAAAGGGGGGGGCAGGGGAGACTAAAATGGGGGGGGGTCCTAAAATGGGGGGGGGACCCTAAAATGGGGGGGGGGGAACTAAAATGGGGGGGAACCCAAATTGGGGGGGGGGAGCTTAAAATGGGGGGGACCTAAAAATGGGGGGGGCCTCAAAATGGGTGGGGGGCTCTTAAAACGGGGGGGACCCCAAAATGGGGGGGGGAGGGGAACTAAAATGGGGGGGACCCTAAAATGGTGGGGGGACCCCAAAATGGGGGGGACCCCAAAATGGGGGGGGGACGAGGGTAAAATGGGGGGGGTCCTAAAATGGGGAGGGACCCTAAAAAGGGGGGGAGCTTAAAATGGGAGGGGGGACCCCAAAATGGGGGGGGGGGGAAACTAAAATGGGGGGGCAGGGGAGACTATAATGGGGGGGGTCCTAAAATGGGGGGGGACCCTAAAATGGTGTGGGGGGCTTAAAATGGGGGGGGAACCCCAAAATGGGGCGAGGGGGAGCTTAAAAATGGGGGGGACCCTAAAATGGGGGGGGGAACTAAAATAGGGGGGAACCCAAAATGGGGGGGGACCGTAAAATGGGGGGGTCCTAAAATGGGGGTTGAGGGAGCTTAAAATGGGGGGGACCCCAAAATGGGGCGGGGAGGGACCTTAAAATGGGGGGGACCCTAAAATAGGGGGACCCCAAAATAGGGGTGGGACCCTAAAATGGGGGGTGTGCCAAAAAGGGGGGGCAGGGGAGACTAAAATGGGGGGGGGGTCCCAAAATGGGGGGGGCTTAAAATGGGGGGGGGACCCAAAAATTGGGGGGGGGGGGGGGGCAAAAAAGGGGGGCAGGGGAGACTAAATGGGGGGGGGTCCTAAAATGGTGGGGGAACCCTAAAATGGGTGGGGGGCTTAAAATGGGGGGGACCCTAAAAAGGGGGGGGGGGGACTAAAATGGGGGGGGCCAAAAAGGGGGGATGGGGGGAGACTAAAATGGGGGGGGTCCTAAAATGGGGGGGGGGGGCTTAAAATGGGGGGGGACCCTAAAATGGGGGGGGGGCCCAAAAAGGGGAAGCAGGGGAGACTAAAATGGGGGGGGGTCCTAAAATGGGGGGGGAACCCTAAAATGGGTGGGGGGCTTAAAATGGAGGGGACCCCAAAATGGGGGGGGGGAGCTTAAAATGGGGGGGGACCCTAAAATGGGGGGGGGGAACTAAAATGGGGGGGGGCAAAAAGGGGGGGTGGGGGGAGACTAAAAATGGGGGGGGTCCTAAAATGGGGGGGGCTTAAAAGTGGGGGGGACCCGAAAATGGGGGAGGACCCTAAAATGGGGGGGGGGGGGGGCAAAAAGGGGGGGCAGGAGAGACTAAAATGGGGGGGGGACCCTAAAATGGGTGGGGGGCTAAAAATGGGGGGGACCCCCAAAATGGGGGGGGGGGGCAAAAAGTGGGGGTTGGGGGAGACTAAAATGAGGGGGGGTCCTAACATGGGGGGGGGGGCGCTAAAATGGGTGGGGGGCTTAAAATGGGGGGGGACCCCAAAATGGGGGGGGACCCTAAATTGGGGGGGGGGGGGGCAAAAAAGGGGGGATGGGGGGAGACTAAAATGGGGGGGGGTCCCAAAATGGGGGGGGGACCCTAAAATGGGAGGGGGGCTTTAAAATGGGGGGGACCCCAAAATGGGGGAGGGGGGGGAGCTTAAAATGGGGGGCGACCCTAAAAAGGGGGGGACCCCCAAAATGGGGGGGGCTTAAAATGGGGGGGGACCCCCAAAATGGGGGGGGGGACCCTAAAATGGGGTGGGGGGCTTAAAATGGGGGGGGATCCCAAAATGGGGGGGGGGACCCTAAAATGGGGGGGGGGGCAAAAAGGGGGGCAGGGGTAGACTAAAATGGGGGGGGTCCTAAAATGGGGGGGGACCCTAAAATGGGGGGGGGCTTAAAATGGGGGGGGGACCCCAAATGGGGCGGGGGGGAGCTTAAAATGGGGGGGTCCTAAAATGGGGGGGGGGGGGGAACTAAAATAGGGGGGAACCCAAAATGGGGGGGGGGGAGGACCTTAAAATGGGGGGGGGCCCTAAAATGGGGGGACCCCAAAATGGGGAGGGCTTAAAATGGGGGGACCCCAAAATAGGGGGGGGGACCCCTAAAATGGGGGGGGGCCAAAAAGGGGGGGGTGGGGGGAGACTAAAAAGGGGGGGGACCCTAAAATGGGGGAGGACCTAAAAGGGGTGGGGGGCTTAAAATG